>NW_006797755.1:2554510-2586003 GCF_000442215.2 Lipotes vexillifer
ATAAATATTTTCTAAATGAATGAAGTGAACTGACTCTGTCTTCATCTTATTTTCATTTAATTCTTCTCAAAGTTTAGCTGTCTTTCCTTTTTCTCCCACCCCTCATTTGCCTCTCTTTTTCTATACTCATTTTCATTTAATATAGTAAATGATTCCATTTATATGTAAACCCTTGTAGTTTCTAATGATGCATAAGGTTATGAAACTTCTATAAAAACACAAGCATATTCTACAGGCATTCTGAATCCACACCACATTTTCTGAAAATTATATACTTATCCTTGCTGAGAATGGTCAACTGCAATGCCAAACACATAAAACCCTTAAACCTAGTGCAATTTAGCATTTTTAGGGAGTGAAAAACATAGTTTAAATGGACCACCATTATTTTACATTGATCACAACAAAACAAGCCTAAAAAGTAACCACATAAAACTGAGATCAAGGTGGAAAATTAAAAGTGAAAATTAATTTGACCATATGACTGTTTTAAACCAAAACAGATGAAGAAATGAAATAAGAAAAATGTGTGTATCGTAATTAAGGGGAGAAAATTCTAGTCCTCTTTAATAAGCCATTAAACTTTCAAAAATAATAAACAGTAATTTAAATAACCTAATCTTCAAGAGAAAAGAACAGCACATACCTCTTTCTAAACACTCCACACAAATTTTTACATCAATTCCATCTAGAGTAAATGGAGATGAAAGCCTCCTCTCAACAAATCTCTGAAACAATCACCTCTTACTCTACCCCAAAAATAAGATCATATCCAAACAAGTGTTCATAATATTTAATTGGAATCTTACTACACATATAATTTAAAAATTTAACTGGAAAGCATATGACTCTTTAAGAAACACTCCCAAGTTTCCAAGAGATTACTTTGATTTAGACTACATCTTTGGTTGGCTCAGACAGTAATGTATCTTAGCTACACTGTTTACATAAGTGCAACAAATACCTTGGTCTTTTACCAAAATATAACCCAAATAATAGCCAAGTGGGTCAGGATAAAATGAAATGTGTTTTTGCCCTCTCTCCCTCCCTCCCTTCTCCCTCTTTGCCTTCCCTTCCATTCAGTCTTCTACTAACTTATTCAATAGCTATTTATTAGGAATCTATGACTCTTGAAGTGAAAGAAAATGCTGGAGCTACTAAATAAATGTTCAGAAAGCACAACTGCAATCTAAGCAGTTGAATTCTGAAGAGACAGACAAGTGTATTAGTACTAGAAACATTATGTCTTTTATGAGGCTATTTACATATTTGTATGCAAGTCTGAATTATTGCTGTAATAAGCAGATACTGACCATCCCCAGGGGATAATTAAGCAATGTGTCCAACAGTATATGGGATAATCTACCCTTTCTGTGCTCTTCAAGTCTGTCGAAAAGGAAAGAGTCCTAGGAAGAAATTTAAGAGTAAAATCCTAGGAGGCTATAGAAGTTCTCAAAATGTATTTTTAATAAACAAAACCCAATACTTTAAATATAGGTCATTTTATAATCACTTATCTACTTAAAATATTATAATTCAAAATGAGAATTTATATCTTAAAAATTTTAACAGATATTATTCCTTTAAACTAGGTTCCACAGTCTACTACTTTCCTGATTTTTACCATCAAAAATTTTAAAGCTTTGATTGGCCAATGGAATCATGTCTCTTTTCAACTTTATAAATGAGGAGACAAATTAAAAATTTGCTTAACAAAGACAGGATCCCTTGACATTTTAAGCTATAAAAATTTTACTTATAGGGAATCTGCACTGATTTTTCAGAATCTCAGAGTATAAAGACAAAAACAGGACCACCTAAATATATAAAATGTGCAAGATGATCAATATTTATCCATTACATTGTTCCTTCTAACACAAGTCAAACAAGTAAAGTTATAAGACTTAGTAATGCTCACAGAGCAGCTACCTTGATCAAAACTGCCGAGAACAACATCAGGGGCTTAAAATACTCGAAAAAATATTTGTTGGATGGATAGCAGGCAGGCTGGCAGGAAGAAAGAAGGCTACCTAGCAGCTGGATCTATTTCTGCTGGCAAAATTAACACCCATATTGAGATACTAAAATTTTTAGAAGAGAGATCAATAAAACCATTAAGGGAGAACAGGAATAACAAGAAAGGCAAAATATGAAATCTAAACCCCTTTATCCAAATGAGAAAAGACTTTTAAGGTTCACTGATAAAGACTTTAATTTAAATATATAAGCAACAGTTCTACTGGAATTAATTTAATTAAATTCATTTTTCAACTAAATATATCTTAAGGTGAAAGAAAAAGCAACTAACATAAAATGAAATCAACTACACAAATAAATCAACTGAAGCCCTGAATTTAGAAAAGATTTTCCTATTTTCTATTAATGTGGTGCCACAGCATCACAGAACATTCTAAAAGAATGCTTTAATATTCTTTAAAGAATTTAAAACTGTTTAAAGAAACCTGTGTCTTTCAGAACAAATAACACTTTTAGATCAATTATTTGCATATTTGAAAGGTTAATTGATGATGATGATTCAATATATCACAAAATATCCATAAACAAAAATTATGATCCAGAAATAACAATTGTTACTACTCACAAAATGTGGAAATTTAATTTTTTTAAACTTATATCTTTTATTAATGTTTATATATTTTACTTTGTCTTGGTAAAAATTGCCAAATAAACATAACTTGATTATGTCAGTGATTACTGGTTATTTTATTTCTATAAAAAACCTGTTTAAAATGGAATGTTGTTTACAAGAAAAATACAAATAATTCATCTCAAAACTATCAAAACAATGTATTTACAGAGGAAGTATCTAATCAATTAAACAGGTAAGTTAAGAGAAACATTTCTACCAGACAACAATTACTTATGTCTGACCTAAGTTAATTGATTTGCTAATGATACCCATCAAATCTGATAAACCCTACTGTAGTCTCTCTCAGTCTGTAAAGGTCTACATGTTATTTACACTAATAAAACATTAATCAAGAACCAAATTTATGGCAGCTACTCTATAAATGGGGTCAAGTCAGGTCAGACTTACATAAAAAGAAAAAAAAACGGTTGGTCTCTGCAGTGAAAAGAAAACCCTTATTACTTATTCTTCCTGCCCCTGGGATTAAGACCAGTAGTTGAACACTGCTACACAAATGCATCCATTGCTATGTAAACTCATTTAACCTTAATGTATTAAATATTTATAAAAGGAAAGTCCAACCTACTGATTTCAGAAAAACAAATCTCTAAATTGTCCCTTTAAAATATATTCTACTCTCTAAAGAAAGAGAGAATAAAAATTTCAAATATTACCTCCACTATTTCACTAAAGAATGTTAGTTCTCTTTATACCACTGTTTCTTTGCAACATCTGCTTAAAAGACAAAGGCTAAAGTACTTTCTATAGGCTAAGCACTAAGGTAAAGAAGACAGTTTCTAATGGCAGGAGGCAAACAAATCCAAACAGAGTAAGATAAACATAGATAAGAAATCAGGAAAAAGTTATTATAAAACCTACAATTACATGTGATATAAAAACAAATAAGTTACTCAAATAATTCTTTCTCCAAGAAGAAATAATAAGAATCAGCTGTTCTGGATAAAATATTTAAGAATAACATAAAATTTATTTCTTCACAAGACAGAGAAAAGTTTTAATGTAAAATATTTATTATATGTATATGTATTTTCTTTTCCCTTGGTAATAATCTTCAAAGAAATATCACTTGACTATTGTCAAGGATTATCTGTATAAAGCAAATTTCTGTTTAAGAAAGTATGTTATTTACATGAAAAATATAAATAATTGAAATAAAAACTATAAAAACAATGTACTTACGCTGAAAGTACCTTATCAATTAAACACAAATATCTACTGGTTTTGCAAGGCACTTCTCTAGGAGCCAGGGATATAACAATAAGCGAGAGAAAAGGGACTGCCCTCACTAAACGTATACTGTACAGGAGGAGACAGAAAATAAAGACAAAACATGGGGAAAGAATAAAAGATATGGGGGAAAAATTTTAAGAAATTTTAAGAAAAATTTTAAGAAATGAGGTAAAAATAACCTGGGCAACAGGTTTCAGGGAAGACTTCTCTGACAAGGTGACATCTGAACTGGGACTTAAATCATAATGAATCAGACATGTAAAGATCTGGGGGTAGATCTTCCAGCTACAGTGAAATAAAGAGTCCAACAAATCCTTTCCCAGAAAAACAAGTATAGAACTGAAGAATAACAATCATTTCAGTGTTCTGAAAACTGACTAAAAGCAAACAACAAAATCCCTAATTAATTTTATTCACAAAAATGTGCAAAACACTAAGTAAGAACAAACGAAGTCTGTGGCAATCTTTTCTGGGAATTCCCCACCCAGACACCATAGGTGTGGTAGTTCCATCAGTCTCTGACTGCTTATGGAAACCAGCACTTCACTGCCAGAGACGGATGACTTGATTTGAAAGAGAGGACAGAAAATGAAGAAAATGAATGCCAAGCTGAAAACTGGAAAGACCTATAGCTCTCCTAGAGTGAGATTACATTTGAAGTTAGGGTGAGCAAGAGACCAGAGAACAAACCAGAAATTAGAGAGGGAGATCCTGGAAATAAACTAGCTTAATAAGAATTTCACACATGGCTATCTGGGTCCCTGAGCAGATACAGGGCAGACTCGAAAAAGATCAACAAGAAGTAAAAGCTAGAGGATGAAAACTACTTCAAATTTAAATGTGTTCATCAAAACCAAACGCAGATCTACCAGCCATACATGGTCAAAGGTTTCAGAAAGACTTCTGATCAATCATTCACTGACCTCAAAGCTATGGAAAAAAAGGGGTGACCCCTTAAAAGCCAGACCAAAAAAAAATATGAAGAAGAAGAATTCTAAAACAGCTGAGCAACAATATTAAGAACACCTTACCACAAGAGAGAGAAATTCTGCAAATTAAGCCCAAGCAAGTAACTTCTAAAAATCAACAAATAAAATCAAATCCAACAACTACAAAAAGAACTATATACCACGACCAAGCAGGAATTAACCCAGGTATACAGAGTCGGTTCAGTATTCCAAAGTCAATTAACGTACTCCATCATACATAAACAAGCTAAAAAGAAAAATCACATGATCATATCAACAGATACCAAAAAAGCACTTGATAAAATCCAACACCCATTCATGATAAAATCTCTCAGTAAACTAAGAATAGAAGGAAACTTCCTCAACCTGACAAAGAATATCTATGGAAAAATCCAAAAGCTAACACCATACTTAATGGTGAGAAACTAGAAACTTTCCCATTAAGATCAGTATAAGGCAAGGATACCCCTCTGACCACTCCTTTTCAACATCATACCAGAAATCCTAGCTAAAGCAAGAAGACAAGAAAAGGAAATAAAAGGTATACAGAATGGTAAGGAACACCTAAGAATATCTCTGCTCAGAGATGACATGACTATCTATGTAGAAGATCCAAAACAGCTAAACTTTTATCTCACACCATACAAAAATATTAACTCAAAATGAATCACAGACCTAAATGTAGAGGCTAAAACTACAAAATTTCTAGGGATGAAAAAATATTTCTAGAAAAAAAAAAAGAAAGGAAACGCTAGTACTTGTTTTGACCTAAGATTTCTTAAATTTGCCAACAAGTCATAATCCATAGAAGAAAAAAATAGGTAAATTGTACTTTATCAAAATTAAAAACTTTTGCTCTTCAATGAAAATGAAAGAACAAGTCACAGACTGAGAGAAAATGTTTGCAAATCATGTATATGAGAAAAGATTTATATCCAGAAATACTGATATATAAATTACTGTTTAAAAGTCGGAACTCATACAGTGAATGAAATTTTTAAATGGGCAAAAGATGTACACAGACACTTTCCCAAAGAAGGCACCTGAAAATACACTCAACAGGATTAGCCATTAGGGAAATGCAAACAAAAACCAGGGTAAGATACCTACTAGGCTAACTAGCAAAATAGCTTGGCAGTTTCTTAAAAAATTAAACACAGACTTCCCATTCCACCGAGCAATTGTACTCCTAGGTATCTACCCAAGAGAAATGAAAACATATGTCCACACAAAGCCTTGTACACAAACACACACAGAAGCATTGTTTATTATAGCCAAAAACAGAAAGCAATCCAAACATTCATTGACTGCTGAAGGGATAAACAAAATGTGGTATATCTGTACAACGGAATACTATTAATCAGTAAAAAGGAACAAAATGCTGATACATGCCACAGTATGGGTAAAAGCACCAGGAATTATTATAAGAACAGTGTTGGAGAAAGTGACAGTGATCCAAAAACTAAAAGCAATGAGAAATAAATGGAAATTATTTGGGGGTATGTGGAGACACCACTGATGAGGGATGGTAAGCGATACAGTCTACAAACATGAGATTCCAAGCTGACTGAGATCCTGGTCTGACAGTTCCCTGAACTCCTCTCCTCCTCCGAGCTTGTCTTCCACCCTACCTCAGCCATTAATTGCACAGTCATATGCCAGACCTCATCATTTCCAATAACTGAATGGCCTTGGTTCTACTCGCCCCACTCTCTAAACTACTACCTCTCATGTTTATAGCTCACTCATTCTATTACTATCACAACTCTAACAGTCCTTAGAGCTCCAGTCCATCCATCCTATCGTTTTCTTTACAGTCACTCTCCTCTCTACCTAGCTTAATAATCATAATCCTGTGGTCAATGATTACAATCACTCTCTAGCACAAAGAGACTCCCTTGGCCTTCTCTCCCCCATATTCACTTGGCAAAAACTAAACCCACTGAAACCCAACTCTAACTCTACTTCCATATTTACCTCCCAGACTCTGCAACTACATAAAATGCTTTCCCAGGTTACTGTAAATGACCCATCCATGCTCTACTTTAAAGCCAAACCCCCATTTGCATACAAATTCACCCACTCTCAAATCAACTTAAAAACATCACTCCAGAAATTCTCACCTAGCTCTTCTACATTTCCCCACTCCTTACCATGAAACTGTTCTCTTGTTCTCATTTTTTAAAAGCCCTACTTCCCTTGACTCTATTCCCCCAACTCCATTTTATTTTTGCTCCCCTTTGTAGCAAAGTTCCTCTAAAGAACTGTTTATACACATTCTATAATTCCTCTTCTCTTATTTTCTTCTTTTCTAAATTCACTGCAAATAGGCTTTTTTCCACACCACTCTCCCAAAACTACTCCTGACCAAGTCAGAAACAACTTCTGAGCCCATGGTCAAATCTCAGTCATCACCCTACCACCTGAATGATTTCATCTAATCTCAAGGCATTAAATATCATCTATATTCTTATGACACTCAAGTTTAGATCTCTAGTCTGGAGAAATAATTAACAACTGCCTCTACCTGGATGTCTACTAGAAATATAAAAATCAGTATTTCCAAAACTGAATTCCTGATCTTCCCCAACAACTGTTTTATCCACAGCCTTTTCCATCTGGTTGATAGAAACACCATCTTTTCAGCTGCAGAGGCCAAAATTCTTAAGAGTAATACTTGACTCCTAGCTTTGTCTCACAATCCACATCCAATCCATTAGTAAATCCTATCAGCTCTACCTTCAAAATATATTCATAATCCTACTACTTCTTACCTCCTTTACTGCTGCTGTCATAGTCCACAACACCATCATGTTTAACTAGAGTTACTACAGTAGTTCCCTAGTTGATCTCTTTGCTTCTATCCTTAAATTCTTACATAAATCAGCATTTTAAACATAAGGCAGACTGTCTCCCTCCTCTACTCAAAATCCTGCAATGATTGTTATCTCCTGCAGAGGCTCTACACAAATCTTGCCCTATGTCTCTGACCTCATTTCTTACTTCTCTCCACTATGAGCACTTGTTCTTTCTATACTAGCCTCATTCCTCAAATATGCCAGGGAAGCTTTCATCTGTTTACTGGCTGTTCCCTAGGACTGGAATGCTTTTCCCCTACATGCCCCTATGTTTAACTCCTTCACACCATTCAAGTGCTTGCTTACATGTCACTTGCTCAGTGATCTGTAATATAACCACTCTAATTAAACTACTCTATAAAGGTATCAAACCTTTATATTTCCTTTACAAATCACCATTTCCCTCAACCTGCTTCACATTATCTTTTTCCAAACAACTTACCACCTTTCATATATAATCCATTACTTATTTTGTTTATTGTTCATAGTCTGCCAATGACTGTTCAAATGTAAGACCTACAAAAAAAAGAATCTTTATCTGTTTTGTTTATTGCTGTATCCCCAGAAGCAAGGACAAGTCATGGTACACAGTCAGTGCATAATAAATACTGGCTGAATGGATGAGGAAACGGATGCTCACAGAAGTAAAAGTACTTCCCATATATCAAAGCTGAAACTTGAGCCCAAGGCTAACTTCAAAGCTAAAACTATTAATCACAAGAGTATGTTGCCTTATCTACTAAATGTAACACTAATTTGCATAACGGAGGGCATTTAGACTTAGTAGAATCTAAACAAAATAGACATTTTTTTCAGCTTATAAATTCATTTGTTTATTTTATTTTTAACATTTTTATTGGAGTATAACTGCTTTACAGTGGTATGTGAGTTTCTGCTTTATAACAAAGTGAATCAGTTATACATATACATATATCCCCATATCTCTTCCCTCTTACATCTCCCTCCCTCCCACCCTCCCTATCCCACCCTTCTACCTGGTCACAAAGCACTGAGCTTATCTCCCTGTGCTATGCGACTGCTTCCCACTAGTTATCTATTTTACATTTGGTAGTGTATATATGTCAATATATACACTACCACTCTCTCACTTTGTCTCAGCTTACCCTTCCCCCTCCCCGTATCCTCAAGTCCATTCTCTAGTAAGTCTGCGTCTTTATTCCCGTCTTGCCCCTAGGTTCTTCATGACCTTTTTTTTTTTTTAGATTCCACATATATGTGTTAGTATATGGTATTTGTCTTTCTCTTTCTGACTTACTTCACTCTGTATCACAGACTCTAGGTCCATCCACCTCACTATAAATAACTCAATTTTGTTTCCTTTTATGGCTGAGTAATATTCCATGTATATATGTGCCACATCTTCTTTATCCATTCATCTGTTGATGGACACTTAGGTTGCTTCCATGTCCTGGCTATTGTAAATAGAGCTGCAATGAACATTCTGGTACATGACTCTTTCTGAATTATGGTTTTCTCAGGGTATATGTCCAGTAGTGGGATTGCTGGGTCATATGGTAGTTCTATTTTTAGTTTTTTAAGGAACCTCCATACTGTTCTCCATAGTGGCTGTATCAATTTACATTCCCACCAACGGTGTATGAGGGTTCCCTTTTCTCCACACACTCTCCAGCATTTATTTTTTATTTTTTTATTTTTTTACATCTCTTTTGGAGTATAATTGCTTTACAATGGTGTGTTAGCTTCTGCTTTATAACAAAGTGAATCAGCTATATGTATACATATATCCTCATATCCCCTCCCTCTTGTGTCTCCCTCCCACCCCTCTAGGTGGTCAAAAAGCACCGAGCTGATCTCCCTGTGCTATGCGGCTGCTTCCCACTAGCTATCTACCTTACATTTGGTAGTGTATGTATGTCCATGTCACTCTCTCACTTTGTCACAGCTTACCCTTCCCACTCCCCATATCCTCAAGTCCATTCTCTAGTAGGTCTGTGTCTTTATTCCTGTCTTACCCCTAGGTTCCTCATGACATTTTTTTTTCTTAAATTCCATATATATGCGTTAGCATACGGTATTTGTCTTTTTCTTTCTGACTTACTTCACTCTGCATGTCAGACTCTAGGTCCATCCACCTCATTACAAATAGCTCAATTTCGTTTCTACCTCATTGTAGTTTTGATTTGCATTTCTCTAATGATTAATGATGTTGAGCATTCTTTCATATGTTTGTTAGCAATCTGTACATCTTCTTTGGAGAAATGTCTATTTAGGTCTTCTGCCCATTTTTGGATTGGGTTGTTTGATTTTTTGATATCGAGCTGCATGAGCTCCTTGTAAATTTTGGAGATTAATCCTTTGTCAGTTGCTTCATTTGCAAAATAGACTTTTATAACCACTTCACTTAAAAAAAAGAACTAGTGTTAATCAGTGTTTTGCATTAAGTAGAACAAATATATATTCGATCAACAGCACTCACTAACTCTTTTTCTATATATATACTTTAAAAGCATCTAATACCTCAGTGTTGAAATTCAGCCAAAGAGTTATTTATTTTTTTGATGAATAAGTACTTTGAAATTTTTGCTAAAAGTAAGACTAAATTATTAGTCATTCACTCATTGAGAAATATTTATTGATTTCCCAACACTTTTCAGACTCCAGGCTACAATTTAGCTCTGTTTCTCATATAGATCACTGCAATAGCCTTGTTACTGTTCTTGATTTCAATTAGGTCTCCTCTGCTTCAACCCATCCTAAACATCACTGCTAGTTATCCTTCCAAAACCCAAGTATCACAATGATAATACTTTCTTAAGACCTTTCAAGGCTTCCCATTGCCTTTAGATGAAAATCCAAATACACCACATTAGACCTTTTATGGTCCAGATAACCAATTCTTTTCCAACAACTCACACACATACACATGCACACACACTCACACATGTACATACACACCTTCCCACATCACAGTATCTTCAGATATTCTATTCCCTCTATTTAGAATGCTTTTCACACATATGTCCTCCAATTTATCCATAATCCCCACTTTTCCCAAGTCTACATTACTAATCTTACTCATCCTTGAAAATACATCTCAGGAATCATGTTTCCCTGAGGAGGTTCTACCTAATTCTTCCTAAATTGTGTAGTCTTTCTCTTTTTTCACATTCCTACCTTAATAACCTATATGTAAATACTTCTAGCACAGAATTTACCATATGGCATTAGTTGCAGGTTTATTTATTTGTATCCAACACTAGTCTGTGAGCACCTATAATTATTTACTGAGTGAAATAATTTTAGTAGCATTTACTATAAAGTAAAGTTAACAGTACCCTCTTCTACAACATTAACGAGACAGAGGCTAAATTCCTAGTTACTAGTTCAAATTATTCCTATAGTGATGGTGTCAGTCTCTCAACTCTAGACAGAACAGTATAAAAAACATTCTTAAACAATAATTTTGTTCAGAATGCTATTTCCAATGGCAGCCAATCACACCTTTTAATCTATACCCTGGGTCTTCAGTCCAAGTAATCCAAAATCAACTGCCACAGGCTTCCCTGGTAGCACAGTGGTTAAGAATCCGCCTGCCAATGCAGGAGACACGGGGTCAAGCCCTGGGCCGGGAAGATCCCACATGCACGCGGAGCAAAGTCCATGTGCCGCAACTACTGAGCCTGTGTTCTAGAGCCCGCGAGCCACAACTACTGAAGCCCGCGCGCCTAGAGCCCATGCTCCATAACAAGAGAAGCCACCACAGTGAGAAGCGTGCACACTGCAACGAAGAGTAGCCCCACTCACCACAACTAGAGAAAGCCCGCAGGCCGCAACAAAGACCCAACACATCCAAAATAAATAAATAAATAAATTTATTAAAAAGAAAAAACCAACTGACACGAAACAGACCCAAAGTAGTCCACTCATCATTTCCTCAATTTATTCTTACCCTTTAATTCTCTCACTTTCTTAAATCTATTTTTCCCTTGTATCTTTCTTTTTATCTCTGTACTTAACTTTTCTTTCCTACTACTGACTATTCTTTCCTTGAATTCTTCTTCCCTTATGCTCAGGCCATGACATGAGAGAGATAATATAGACCATATTAGTCTATTTATTGGTTCTACAAATATAATAGAGTTTTCTAGGAAGTCCAAATTAAGTATCAGTTTTCCTTATATCTGCTAATAGAATCATCAGTATACTTTTGCCAAAGGTTTACTTACTGAAAAACAAAGAACTGACTTTATCATTAAGCACATAACCATGAAGAGAACAAAATGATTAAATATTGAAATATTTGTAATAATTAATATCTAAGCTCACTATATCACTGACTGCAAAAACAATATAGTACCAAAAATATCAGTTCCGATGGCAAAAATACAATAACATTTTAAAGTAAAATATACATGGATATAAAATAGATTACCTTCCTTCGTTGACAAGTTCAATAAAAGCAAGGCCTGCATTCTTCTGAATAGAATTCTGCCACTCCTAAAAAATAGCAGAAAATAGCTGAACAAATTTCACTCAGTAGGTTGTTTCTTTAAAACAATAATTATGAAAAACATCACCCATAACAATTTCATACTTAATTGAAATTGATTTAATGGAAATTAATTAATTTTCAAAAGATCTTAATGGAAAAGTTTTGTTAAACATGCTGCCTACCCAATGCAGCCCCATGAACACATAAATAGTTGACATTAAAAAGTAAACTGAACAAGTTAGCAACAATTTGATTCTAGATAAACTAAATGAGCCTATCTATATTTATCTTGCCCTTTTAGTTCTGTACCATTATATCCTACTAATTTAACTGAAACAGTCTGAAAGGAAGGCAGCAAAGAAGACCCAAGGACAGAGGTTTTGTTTTTGTTTCTTTAAGACATGCATCACCCCAAATGAGGGGAAGACGGAATTAAGTAGCTCCCTAAACTTAATAATAGCGCACATTCTGCAAAAATTGGTGATTAATGATTAAGAGATGAGAGATCAGTGAATTTGGCTAGACTACTTGTAAGCTGAAAAACTATAATTTACTAGCATATCAATTAGCAAAAGATGGTATAAAATTATTAATATATTCTTTATGAATAAGTTATCCATTAAAAAGCCCCCTGGTGGTCCAGTGGTTAAGAATCCATCTTCCGATGCAGGGGACGTGGGTTCAATCTCTGGCTGGGGAACTAAGGTCCCACATGCCTCAGGGCCAGTAAGCCTGCGCTCCACAATTAGAGAGCCTGTGTGCGGCAACTACAGACCCCATGTGCTCTGGAGCCCAAGCACCACAACTAGAGAGCCCCCGTGCTGCAACTACTGAGCCTGCATGCTCTGGAGCCTGTGCACCACAGCTACAGACAAGCCCGCACAACATGACTAGAGAGAGGCCCACGTGCTGCAACAAAGAGCCCGCGTGCCTCAACGAAGAACCCGGGTGCTGCAACGAAAGATCCCCGATGCCCCAACTAAGATGTGACTCAGCCAAAAATAAAAAGTAAATAAATATTTTCTTAAAAAAGCCTCAGAAGAAAATTAACCAGTAATATATACAGAAATGAATTTTTTTAATCCTCATCTCAAAACAGATATAAAATACGCATTAATCCAATAAAGCTGGGCCCATATGAATTGAAATGTAGCTAGATTTGAGAAATGCCAATGCATGCGTGTGTGTATTTTTTAAAGAACTAGACATATATACATAATCTTTATGTTGCTTAAAACTGAAGAGCCCTTATATTCCACCTACATAATATCCCTTAACTAATCTTTTTTTGTCCTTTTATAATGGTCAAAACAAAAGACAGTGCTGGGGACCTTACCACTGTTATCATAAGCAGTATTCATATATCCTGAATCTAACACCTTGAAGAGTTTTTAATTCCATGTAATTTCACCCCTGAAGACTGTTCTGTGTCATGCCAAATTCTGATTTAGTTTTAAGCCTCATCCTTTCACAGCTACTTTCTCCTTTTTATCCCCAGTATTTATTACTTTCATGTTTTGAAAAATCAAAGGTGGCCCTCAGGACTGAAATGGCTGTTTGCCATAATTTTGTTATAGAGTTCTATTTCATGAATAGTGTCAGCAAGAATATACTAACAGAACATATACAGTAGAATGAAAAGTAGATATAAAGTCAGTCAGACATCTGAGGGTAGTAATTGGCTAGGACTAGGTGAGAAGATAAAGCAATGTGTTGCTGAGGAACAAGAAGTCATGGGATCTCAAACTGACTATGACACTAACAGGATATGTCCATAAACAGATCACTATACATCTCTAGGTCCTCAATACCCCCTTAAAAAAAGATGTGTGATTTTATGATTCAACAACTTTCAAACATTTAGGAATTAGTGGCTCATAAGTCCAAAATATATAGTCTCAAAATTCACAATTGCCAGCATATTGAAACAACAAAATAGAGATCTTATATTTCTTTCACTAAGGTAAACCAAGTCAAGGATAAATGGAAATACCCATCTAATTTAAAATCCTTTTCTTTCCAGCAAAATGAAGTAAACAGACAGACAATACAAAGGAAAGCAATCAAACTCCATGAAGAAGTAAATCTCTGAGAGAAGAGGATGTGTCATACCCTCCACTCTTCTCAGAAATAGGAGGAAGAAAAGAGAAAAAAGCAGAAACCGCAGGTAAGTTTTTTGATCCTGGTCCAGAAGGTTCCACACCTCACTTCTGAGGCAGAGCACAGGGAGATGCCAAGACTCAAAGAGTTGCCCTAAACCTAGTAATGCACAGGAAGAGTAGATAGAGACAGATTTAATGGTAGATGGACCTAAAACAGCCTCACAGTAACGCATGCCCTTGGAGGAGTCAGAAAATTATCACAGAAAGATGTACACATAGTTGAGGCTTTGAGGGGATGAGGAAAACACAGCTGTGACCTTTGTTGATAGACAGCAGGGAATCAGAAAGGATGGTAACAGAGGGATGCCCTAGTCAAGGAACAGAAGCAAAATCTCACTCCTCAGCTCTTATGCCCAACAGAGCACTCTCAGCAAGCCACCTGGAAATCTGATACAGCACCAGAGTATGAGGGGGCAAGACCTTAAACTGAGTTTTCCTTTAGATCACTTACTTGAGGGAAAAATCTCAAAAGGGAAATTAAATTTAGTAAAAAGAAAATAAAGTTACTTTTCTCGCTAGAAAAAAAGAAATTAAGAAGAAAGGCAAGAGGTTACCCCATATATAATTCTTTAGATCACACATTTTATTTTAAAAAGTATCTACTAGTATTATTTTTCTCAAATCCATTTTCTCTGATTTAAAACGGCAACAGGTGGGGATTTTTATGTCATACAAAACTCAAACCACACATGAAAAACATTAGTAACAGTAGAGACACTCAAATTTTAAGTATACAGGTAAACATCACTTTGATTTTATTTTCATTTATGTATACAAACTGACCTTTACTGATAATGTAAATTTAAATTTCACAAAGATTTTAAATTTCACAAAGATTTTAAATAGCATGATTTAGGTCAGATAGAAAACTAGTTAAAGTTACTATAACTATAAAAACATTACCATCTAAAAATTTTATGACCTCAACTTAAATTGGTATGTCACAATTTTTTTCTTTTAAATTAAAAACAAATTAGACATGAAGATACACATAGAACTGGAAGAGTCCAATTTTTCTTACAAAAGCTCAGAAACATATTTATGACTGCTAATACATCTGGATTCTTGTTTTCTCAAACATCATCTATAAACTCATATTATTTAACTTGTAGTAACAGCTATCTAAACACCTGGAATAAAACTTTTTCACCAGTTAAAATAATTAGACAAAATGAGAAATGAAGTGAAAATACAAATCTTACCTATGCTTTGGGTAGTTATAAAAATCTCACAATTCTTAAAGATATCAGAGTTTTAATTTGCCTATAATCCATTCCTAATTATAAACTATTTAACATTTAATAAAATATCACATACCAGGTACATAAAGATATACTGATAGGAATAACCCAGGTAAAAAGAAGCTGAAACCCATGAGAACAGGAAATTAATTTGTTTTAATAAACCCAGCTGTTAGTCAAAGCCAACAAGTTTTCTCCATACTAAAACACTGACTACAATCCTTAAGGAAGTCACCTAAACTACAAAGAAGATTCATGCTATCCTAAAGCATTTTCTGCACTTCTGAGACAATTACTAAAGAAGGTGTTAGTCTAAACAATTTCACAAACCACAGCTCAAAATAACCTTTAGTGAGTTTTAAGTTGAAAGAAAAGCTTAATGGTTATCGTCTCTCATGATCATTTCAATATTTCATCACAGTATTTACCATTATATAGCAATGCAAAATGCACCATACATTTAAAGGTTTTGGTTATTCTTTTCCCAGAGGTATTGATGAAAAACATGTCAAAAGCCTCAAATCCAATCACTAATGCAGCTAAGTAATTTTAAAACACATTTCAGCACTTTGGAGAGGACTCAAAACACAACTGAGTCAATAATTTCATACCTGTTCTAAGCTGTATTTAATTGACTATCACTTCCTAAGGCCATAACTGTTGACTAGTCAATTTTTACTAAAATATACTCTTAGCTTACTAATGCTCTTAAGTCATAAAACAACAGAGATAGTATATATTAATGAAATCTAGTAAATAAACAAGAGTTACACCAATTTTCAAACATGTGCTTTTGGTGGTAAAAGTCCACCAAACTTGGGTTGGGGGAAAAAAAAGACTTCATCAACTAAATTAATTCTATGCCTCCCCACCATCAACAAACAAATATAGAGAAAAAGGGCACCAATAAATGTGCTATATATTAATTTATAATATTTTGATACAACTTTAACTTGCCTAAAGTGAACTTGACAGTTTTCTATAAATTTGATAATCTCCTACAACATATTTTAGTGTCTTGAGTACAGCACATGAATTTATCTAAATTTTAAAAGTAATTCCCAAATATTACCATGCTCTAAAGCAAATAAAATCAAGCTACACATTGACAAGATAGACGACATATACTCCATGCTGCCACCTTATTTCTTTTTTAGTCAAGCCATCGATATTGACATTAAATGTATATCAATTTTTTTTTATTCTAGTGGGCTAGAAAATCACTAAACTATGTTCTACTCTTAAAATAAAAAAAGTATAGGGCTTCCCTGGTGGCACAGTGGTTGAGAGTCCGCCTGCCGATGCAGGGGACATGGGTTCGTGCCCCGGTCCAGGAAGATCCCACATGCCGCGGAGCGGCTAGGCCCGTGAGCCATGGCCGCTGAGCCTGCACGTCCGTAGCCTGTGCTCCACAACGGGAGAGGCCACAACAGTGAGAGGCCCACGTACCACACAAAAAAAAAGGTATAAAATGAGTGACTTTGGTTAAACAGCAAAAAACAAGAACAAAAATAATAAAGAGAGGACAATAGTAATGAGAGAGGGTTAAAAAATTTCTCTACAACCTGAAGGGAAATAACTTGAAGCAGCAGACAAATGCTTGTCACAAAACCCTTAGAAAGGCCAAGAATTCTGAAGGCACTGATTACATATATGGATGGCTGAGGGACAGGGATGAAAAGAGTTTAAATGAATAAAAGCTGGTATAAAAAACAAAGAATCTGAGCTCCTCTCCTCATATAGATGGCCATCCTAACCATGGTAAGAGACTGGATATTTACTTTCCAGAGGAGTAAACCTCTGAACACTTTAAAAACCCTTACTGTAAAAAAACAAAATAACTTGAAAGTATGCTTACTGAACCATGAGACATCAAGCAATATTAGAGAAGTGTTCTCTGAGAAAAATGAGAAACCATGATAACATTTAAAATAAAGCTCATTCATCACCAGCAGACAGCACATACATAGGCACATAGACTTTTGTACAATACACTTAAACATGAGCACAAAGGGTAACTAGCCATTAGAGGAAAGACTCATATGAATGACAGATACCAAAGAAACAAGCAGGAAAAAAAATAATTATTAAAAATGGACAAAATATTAACAAATTAAAATATTAAAAAATATTGTTAATGGGGTAGGGAGAGGAAGACTAAAGAAAAGTATAATTAATACCATCAGAAAGGTAAAAACTTTCATGTAAAAATTCAGGGCAGGGATACTTTTTTATTCACTGGTACCTCTCTGCCTCTGTATTAGAGTTCTCCAAGCCAAGAGTCTGTGGCCCTCAGCAGTGCCCGTGATCACAGGCCTTGGGAGCTCCTTTAATCTCTAGGAAGAACAGGAGCAGGAGTTGTAAAATGGACTGTCTTATTGGAGCCCAGAACATCTGGGGAGCCAGAAAACCCTCTCTTTGCACAACAGATGTAATTTGTTGTATGAAAAACAGAGTCCTCCAGAGAAACAAAACCAACAAGACAGAGATATGTATTTTATTTATTTTAAGAAAGTGGCTCACATAATTATGGAGGCTGACAAGTCTCTGCAGGGCAAGTTAGCAAGCAGAAGAACCATGAGAGCCGATGGTGTAATTCTACTCCAAGCCAAAAAGCATAAAAATCTGGAAAATGAATGATGTAGTTCCAGACTGAAGGGCACTAGGCTCAAAACCCAAAAGGAGTCAATATGTTAGTTTGAGGACAAAGGCAGGAAAAAGTGACGTCTCAGTTCCAAGGCAGTCAAGCAAGTAGAATTCTCTCTACTCAGGGTATGCTCAGCCTTTTTGTGCTAGTCAGGCCTTCAACTGATTGGATGAGGCCCATCCACATCAGGAAGGACAACCTGCTTTAAAAGCCTACCGATTTAAATGTTAATCTCATTCAGAAACTCTCGGAATAATGTCTGACTAAATATCTGGATACCCCATGACACAGTCAAGTTGACATAAAATTAACCATCCAGCTCTCCCCTCCCATCTCCCCTGAAAACCTCAGAAAACTAGAAAATGCTATTAGAAATTAAGAGTATAATAACAAAGAAAAATTTTGAAAGAACTACTGGAAGATGTTGAAGAAGGCTCTTAGGAGAGTAAAATAAAAGATAAAATGAAGGAAAAACAGGTGAGAATGGATATGAAAATTAGATAATTAATCCAGACAGTTCAATATCTAACTAAGAGGAGTTCTGGAAACAGAAATGAGACTACAGAGAAAGAAATTCCCATAGATATAATTCAAGAAAACTTCTCTGAACATAAGTACATACTTTTTCAGACTGAAAAAGTTTACATTAAATATCAAAGACAATGGATTTTAAAAGATCTACCCACATCAAGGTACAATCCAGTAACAACAAACACTTTTTAAAATAATAAAAATACTAAAAGCTCTCACAGAGAAAAAAATAATTGGAAAGATTACAATTTTCAGCCTGTAATACTAATATCCCAACAAGCCACCAGTCACATATAAAGGTTAAAAAAAAAAAAGACATTTTCATACAAGCAAGGTCTAAAAAATTCTGTCATGCATCCTCTTTTAAGAAATTACAAAGGACATGCCTCATCAAAATTAATACAGAGACCCCACTATCATCCTCCATCCCAGTTCTGCTTTAATTTTTCCACGGCATACTTATTGCCAATTAGATTTCGTTTTTGCTTTTCTCTTTGTTTTATTCTCTCCTATTTCCTGTGCTAGGACAGTGACCAGCACATATAGAATAAGTGATCAATAAATGCTGAATCAGTGTATCTTTCATAAAAGAAGGCCACTATAGGACATAGGAAATAGACACTATAGCATAAGAGGGAGAAGAGGAAACATCTAGGTTGATGATAAAAGAAGCCTCCAGATGACACCTTTCTACACAACTAAGGAGTAACCAATCCAGGCAAGAACAAGAAAACAGAGAACTCCAGCTACTGTATCTCCAAGGAAAAGAATTGAACCAATAGATACCAAGTGTGTTCATCACACTGGTAGAAGTTATATGATTTCAGTGGAAAATTCAGAAATAAATTTGTGGTGGGTACACAGAAATTTAAATTAACAAAAAACATAGGAAGTTACTAATTCCAGGAGAAAGAATGAAAGAAAGAGAGACAAAAAAGCGGGAGGGAGGGAGGGAGTGAGGGAGAGAAGAAGTAAGGAAGGAAAGAAGGAAGGAAGGAGGGAGGAAGGAGAGGGAAGGTGGTTGGGTAAGCATGGTACATTTTGTGGCTCTGCACAGATATTTACATTGTCACGAAAATGTAAATGCTAGGTATGGTTTTAACTAAATACTATGATATCACTGTCCTGGAAACAAGCGAGTACATAAAATGAACAGGGACAGCAATATAAGTACTCAATAGTCATCTTCCATAGAAGACATTAGATAATATCTAAAACAGAAAAATCCAGAAATAGCTATCATTTAGAAATATGAAAGTAACTAGCAGAGTCAAAAGCTAAGAGATCTGAGTGTGGCTCCTTCAAGAAAGTAAGAATCAAGGGAGAGAAGAATTGCAGCAGGGAATTGCTGTTTTAAGTTTTATACTATTATTAGATCTGTGAAATAATATATGTTTTCCTTGATTAAAAAATAAAACTCAGGGCTTCCCTGGTGGTGCAGTGGTTGAGAGTCCGCCTGCCGATGCAGGGGACACGGGTTCGTGCCCCGGTCCGGAAAGATCCCACAGGCTGTGGAGCGGCTGGGCCCGTGAGCCATGGCCGCTGAGCCTGCGCATCCGCAGCCTGTGCTCCGCAACGGGAGAGGCCACAACAGTGAGAGGCCCGCGGACCGCAAAAAAAAAAAAAAAGTTCTGAAGAACCTAGGGGCAAGACAGGAATAAAGACACCGACCTACTAGAGAATGGACTTGAGGATACGGGGAGGGGGAAGGGTAAGCTGGGACAAAGTGGGAGAGTGGCATGGACATATATCCACTACCAAATGTAAAATAGATCGCTAGTGGGAAGCAGCCACATAGCACAGGGAGATCAGCTCGGTGCTCTGTGACCACCTAGAGGAGTGGGATAGGGAGGATGGGAGGGAGGGAGACGCAAGAGGGAAGAGATATGGGGACATATATATATGTATAACTGATTCACTTTGTTATAAAGCAGAAACTAACACACCATTGTAAAGCAATTATACTCCAATAAAGATGTTAAAAAAAAAAGAGTCATGTACCACAATGTTCACTGCAGCGCTATTTACAATTGACAGGACATGGAAGCAACCTAAGTGTCCATCAACAGATGAATGGATAAAAAAGATGTGGCACATATATACAATGGAATACTACTCATCCATAAAAAGAAACAAAATTGAGCTATTTGTAGTGAGTTGGATGGACCTAGAGTCTGTCATACAGAGTGAAGTAAGTCAGAAAAAGAAAAACAAGTACTGTATGCTAACACATATATATGGAATCTAAAAAAAAAGGTTCTGAAGAACCTAGGGCCAGGACAGGAATAAAGACACAGACGTAGAGAATGGACTTGAAGACATGGGGAGGGGGAAGGGTTAGCTGGGATGAAGTGAGAGAGTGGCATGGACATATATACACTACCATATGTAAAACAGCTAGCTAGTGAGAAGCAGCCACATAGCACAGGGAGATGAGCTTGGTGTTTTGTGACCACCTAAAGGAGTGGGATAGGGAGGGTGGGAGGGAGACTCAAGAGGGAGGAGATATGGGGATATATGTATAGCTGACTCACTTTGTTATAAAGCAGAAACACATCATTGTAAAGCAATTATACTCCAATAAAGATGTTAAAAAAAAAACTATGAAAATGTAAATGTATCATAAACTATTAAGAATTTTTTTAAAGTTAGTACTTTACATCCTACCAAATAAAATTAACTTCACTGCTACTGGTAATAAAATATTCTCCTTTTTTTTAAGTATTGACCTAAGGATCCAAACATAATTTAACTTAAAAATGGAATGAAGAATAATTTGTTAACAAAAACCTAAACTCATCAAATTATTTCAGTTTTCTTATAAAAAATTAAAAATTTAAAGGCTTCTGCTCTTCAATGAAATATCAATATTAATATTTTAAGATGTTACAGTTATCTATGCCTTTGTAAAATAAATCAAATTGGCTGGATATAGTTCCAAGTACCTAAATACATGTCAGAAACACTATTAGGAGTCAAGGGAGTAGGCCACAAAGGAGAGCTCAAATGAGGAAGGGAATGTATTAACACAAAATTGAGAACCACATTATGCACAGGACTAAAGGTCAAAACCAGAGAAAACTGGTTCATAGTCATGATATAGTAATCTTAACTGCTCAGAGTAAACTATCAAGAACTTTTCAGCATTGTTTGCACTTTGTGTCAGCACTCTCTCAACAGCATATCTAACAGAAACTTGAGGAACCACACACCAGGAAAGACTATAGCATAATAGTAAAGAACAGGTTTTATTCCATTGTCTCTATAGAGTGTAAAACAAATCATTACATCAAATATCAAAATAAAATTTTACCTTTTGGCAAGTTTTCGTTTTGATGATTTTTGTGAACATGTACATCTAAATTGTACACCTAGTTTGTACAAGTATTATGGCTCAGTTTATAAATAAAATATATACACAGATAACTACAAAATAAAGAGAGAAAAGAAAGAAAAATTCTATTAAAGTTGGATTAGCAAATGGTTCAGTTTCATGACTGCTTATTTAACAAATGCTTTTGAATATTTACTATGTGGAAGGAATTGAATATTGAGAAAATAACTACTTATAGGATTGACAAAATAGGGCTTCCCTGGTGGTGCAGTGGTTGAGAGTCCGCCTGCCGATGCAGGGGACATGGGTTCGTGCCCCGGTCCGGGAAGATCCCACATGCCGCAGAGCGGCTGGGCCCGTGAGCCATGGCCGCTGAGCCTCCGTGTCCAGAGCCTGTGCTCCGCAACGGGAGAGGCCACAGCAGTGAGAGGCCCACGTACAGCAAAAAGAAAAAAAAAAAAAAGTTGAGATAACCATGCAATCAAGTATGTGATTACTATATAGTTTTAAATTGTTTGTAAATATCAAAAAAAAAAGCAATAATCCCCTGGTGTTGTGTTTAAGCATACTTTAAAATTAATAAATTTGCAAGTTTCTTTAAAAATCTGTTTTTAAACTTTTTCAGAAAAAACATATTCTCCAGTCAACAATGATCTTTCAAATAACTTCCAAACTGGCGTCAATATAGTCAAGATCTTTCACTAATCAATAGAGAAAGCTTGATTTCAATAAAGGTGACAAAAGTTGCTCTAACCCTTTCCAGCAACAAGCTCTCAACAGACGATCATCATTAAGCTTATATCAGGGCTTCATGTTCAGAAGCTATATAAATGTGTCCTATTAGTACATGGTCAGTCTGTTTGGCAACTCCAGTTCTCCAGACATGTGGCAATTGCTGCCCTTTGAGGTCTGAAGTCAAGTCTTTAGGGAATCTCAAAGCCTGCACTGAAATTACAAGGAGGGTTCATTAGAGACTGCTGGAGAGGAAACATGAAAGACTTCCATTAAAACTATATAAAACAGCTACTTATTTTAAAAAGATTTTTAAACCATCTCATGTACTCAGCTACAATAAAAAGTATTTACCAACTGAATTATTTTTAAAAGCACTACTTTCAGCACATGGTACATTCTTCATGCCTCCCATCCCCCACTTCAATACACCTAACATTCCTTTTATAGGGATCATCAAGTCAAGCTTTTGGTGTCCTGGGAGAGAATAAAACTACCTATACCTCTAAACTCTTTCTATAGATCACTGTAAACATTTATAAAATGAAGGTAATTTTAGAGACAAAGTTTTGTTTTCTAACATTAATTTTGAATAATATAGTTACTTAAACTCAGCCAGACATACATATTTGTTTCTTTTTAGATGCCTCTTTTGTTTACTCGAAAAGCCTCCCTCTAATTCTTTTTCACTCAATTTTAAACTAATAATCATAAAAAAGTTGTAAACACAAAATAATATAAATTACATACTAGTTAATCTATGAAATGGCATTTATCCGCTAATATTATGGAAAATATATGAAGATTCAAATGTTTAAAATTAAAAGAATGTCAATAAATTGACAGACAAGTGTTCAAAGAAATTTCATGTCTTTGCTATCTCAGGATTTTGAAAAACATAGTAAATATATTTTCTAATTAATAATTGTTGCCATTTTAAATTTCTAAATCTGTAGACACTGTTTAACTTGAGAGTATGGTTATTTATTAAATTTGCAACAAAACAACTACTACTAGATAATACTTCAGTAACAAATCTCTATAAAATGTTACATAAAATTCATTAGCTTGCCTCAGTCATTTCTTGAATTCACATATATGTTGGTTTCTGACAGCCTAATTCCAATAAGCAATTACAACCTCCATCCATATGTAAAAAGATAACAGAAAGCAAGTACATTAAACCAGTTTAAAAGAATAAAAATCTAAAGAAAACAGATTACGAATGATTTATATGAATGCCTAGTGCTGAAGTTAATTACAAGTAACCCAATAAAATACTGCCTTTATTATTGTACAGCAAGTAATAGCTCTAGATGAAAAAACCAGACTCTTTCTGCTGACTTTTGCATGCCCAATCCCACAGCACACAACATTAAGAATTTAAAATGTAGTAAATAAGGCATATAGAAAACAGCAGTTTTTAACTAAAAGCAGAAAACTCCCCTGCTGTTTAACCATTTGGAGTCCACCACTCTGAACAGTGACCACTGTAAACTGATACTATGTGCTCATTGAATAAATTCTTAATAGAAAGTGAGATTTAATTTCAGTATTCAAAATTTTACACCAAATGAAAAGTAAATAACTGTGAAATGTATTCATTAGGAGAAAATAAAGTATCATTTATGTTTATGCTATGAAATTATATCTTCAGAATCAAATTTTTCCAAACCTCATACTACATCTACCAATAAAGCTTTGGTCCTAATTCTACAGTACTAAGACACATACATTACGTGCTGCAGTAGTATGTTATGGTTGTCAACAGCCACAAGCTATAGCCAATCACAGTATGCTTAATGACTTTCCCAATGAAGAGGAGTAAGGCCTTTCAGTCCAGAATGATTCCATAATTCTTTCAAATATTTATCAATGTACCTAATGAGATATTAGTTGGTATAAACTTTAAGTTTAATGCAAAGGTCCTAAAACATGTTATGGATAAACATTACCATGTAGGTCATTTTGACCTACAACATAACTAAAATAGTGACATGAAATACTTGATAACCTGGTTTTGCTGCACAAATAATCAGTGGTGCATCTCTCTGGCAGTATTTTATTCATATCAATTTCATCTCCATTAGAAATATATGCAATACTAGCTTATTTTGCCTTTTTTTTCCTGGGTCAATAACTTTACAAATTGGAATTTGTCTCAACTACAGTAAAATTCTTTAAAGGTAGTGATGCCTATCTCTTGGGGTTCTCAACAGTACCTGACTCAATTTCCCTTATAACAAACATTCAAATGTTTGTTAAAGAGACCATAATTTAACACTGTTAGGTGAAGGAGGGAGGAGCATGGCACTAAGAACACTCACTAGATAGATTACTCACTTCTTGTGGCCGCTATAACAAATCGTCACAAACTTGGTGGCTTAAATTACTAGAAGTCTGTTCTCTCACAGTTCTGGAGGCCAGGAATCCAAAATGAGTTTCACTGAGCCAAAATCAAGCTGCTCTTCTCCTGGAGGCTCTAGGGGAAAATCTGCTCCTTGCCTCTCCCAAGCTTCTAGTGGCTGTCAGCAGTCCTTGGCTTGTGACCACACTGCTCTCTGCTCCATCATCATACTGCCTCCTCCTCTGGGTACCTATCTCTAATCTCCCTCTGACTCTCTGCCATAAGGATACATATAACAGCATGTAGGGCCCATCCAAATAATGCAGGAGTATCCCTCATGTCAAAATCCTTAACACAATCACACAAAGACCCTATTTCCAAATAAGGTAACATTCATAGGTTCCAGAGATTTGACGTGAATATCTTTTGGGGAGCCATTTTTCAGCCTATCGTACTAGAGAAACAAAATTAAAAGAACAGAAAGAGCTAGTTGAACAAAAGGGAACTTTACTACAAAGTTCAACAAAATTCAAAAGAAATAAAGGCATTTTTTAAAAATTAGTATATTGTGGCAAGAGTTGGAAAAGTTTTTAAGCAAGTTAACTTGTGCTACAGGTGTTGGTTCTAACAATGATTGAGTTGTGATTGGTTTTGTTTTCAGTTCCAGAAATTCAGCTACCAGGCTACAAGAAACTCAAATCTGGGCAGCTGAGATAGAAGATACAGGTAACAAGCAGATATCATTAAGAACAACTCCTAATAATTAGCAGAAAAGCAATGACAGCACTGCCAAATGTCCAAATAAGTAAGGCAGCAATTCAGACTTGGTTAAGACACTAACAAGAATTAGAAAGCTTCTTTGTAAAAAACTTTCCCGTTGTTTTACTTTCTCACTGCCAATGATCAAACTCCTTTTCTCTTCCTTAACTTACAGTACCAGAAAAATAGAAACCTATGTTCACAAACTAAGCTACAAATTAGTGCTATAAAACAACAGTGAATCTTTTCAATACATATAAATAGGACACAACTCTGAAAGATTAAGCAAAGCTGTAAGCTTTCTTAGGTAAAGGAATAGACCACCTCCCCTCTGAAAAAAGAACAATAAGAAACCAGACTTATGTTTGCTCTCAATTATGTGGTATCTGATAATAAGAATAACATGACAAATCAACAGACCGAACAAGACAATTCCACTATTTTAACTGAATGTCTAATGAAAACTTGAGATTCCAACAAAAATTTTTCAAAAGTACATAATTATTATCAAAAAGAATGCCCTATGTATCCAGTATTTAGGATATTGCCATGCATTTTCATACTCACTATATGTAAAAGCACCTTGTGGAAAGGAAGATGTCAGAAGAATGTCAGAACAGATTCGGGTTTAAGCAGTTTCATTTTTCTGGTAAAATACCCAGAAAATGACATGATACATATAACGCATATGTCAAATACCTGAATGCTACTTACAAAGCAGCAGAGAAATAAGTGTAAACTAAAATAAAATAGATATTAGAGAGCTTTAAAATAAGGCAGTGGGGTGTGAATTTGATAAGACAGTAAACTTCAGCTTCTCTTGGAAAGGAAATACAAAGAGACTCCTGTAGGAAAGTCAACTTGTTAGTACCTACTGAAAGAGGTAAAAATCAACACAAAGGAAAAGGCCATTTCTCTAATTCAGGAATAAGCTGGATCAGAATTTCTGATTCTTTATGGAGACCTTTTTCAAATGATACCTCCTTTTGTCCCTGCCTGTCTCCCCGATTCAGACAGCACTCAGGGTGAGACTCATCATAATGAGCAACTGTTAATGATGATGTATCTGGCCAGAAAAAAAAAAAGGTTGATAATCAGTGACCTAGGTTAACTGTTATAAAAGCATTTCTCAACTATGGTAACACAGGAGGTGTGTTGAAAGTAATGTAGTATAAATAAAAAGCACTGAAATATAGAGAAGACAACTTTAAGAAAATCACTGGAGTACTAATCCCTAAAATGACATCCATCTCACTTGTATTCAGGTATACTTTATTGACTTCCAAAGGAGTGATCACTATAGCTAGCACAGGAAACAGTGGGATCACCTTTGGAAGCCTATGGAAAATATGAATGCTAACCATTAGCCTTGCCTACATGAAAATGGCCCAAAACTGCAAATTTATGGGATATCTCCTAGATCTAATAATGTATGGTCTGAGATGAAAATGGACTAGACTGGGCATATAATCATAGAAAGAAGAGAAAATAATGAAAGAGACACTGCAGAAAATAATGGTGGACTAAAGCATAGATATGAAAAATCTAATTTCATGAAAAGAAAACCAGAGGCACTAAAAATACTGAAGAGAAGACTTTGTGTGCTGTTAAAAACACTTAGATTCAGAAACTAATAACTTTAATTTACAACCTACTTTGCTCTATGGACTGTTCTACATCATTTTACATATATTATCTAATATAATCTTTATTACACCCATTTCACTCAATAAGAAACTGAGTCTCAAGCAAGTGAAGTGATTTGCCCATGGTTACAGAGTTAACAAGTGGTAGAGGGAAAAACATTTATTAAAATTCAAAAATCTATCATCACAGCATTTTCCTGACCTCAGTCTCTTCCTAAGATCCTTTCCAAAGTGACTTTTCCCTTTCTCCTTTTGTTACCCATGATGGAGACAACAGCCACCTCTACAAAGTCCATCTCCAGCAACTGAGGAAGTAACTACTAGAAAAACAAATGCCTTCAGGCTTCTGATTCTTGCTTTATTCAGGCCTAAATCAAAGTGCAAACTTCAGGTTTTGTTAAAATTGCATGCATGCTTCTGGAAGCTCATATTATAAAATGGCAGCTTGACTAAAAACAGCTGCCTGACTAAAAGATGCATAACATATGGAATATATGGGCAACTACTTATATATAATAATTGTCCCTCCCTAAACTATACTGTGTTTTATATGTGTGTGTGTGTGTGTGTGTGTGTGTGTATACATAATGCTATTATATTCTAACTGCACTAAAGTACTAAACTCAGTCAACTGAGGCAAATAGTGTAAACACTTTAAAACTGACAGCAAAACTTAAATCTAGATCCTAAGAACTCTGATTACTCTGCTTAAAAACTATTAAATTATATACTATTTATGAAAAAAGTTATCAGAGAGTTTTGGTATAAAAACAAAGACAATCTCAAGCTTTACGCTTTTAATCTAGCCTTTTTGTAATACTTTAACTTCAGTGGATTAATTTGAAGTAATAGAAAAAAAAGAAAGGACTAAGCAAAACCAAACAATAAGCAGTAAAAGCTGAGAAACACAGAAACCAAGCTGTAATCATAATTATGTTAAAACCAAAGGAAAACACTATGCTTAGAATATTTCCATTCACGTATTCCCCTTTTCTTCTACCTCGCTGCCTAATCCCAATTTAAAAGACCAGCTGTAAAACTGTGGGGTGCCAAATTAAAGCACACTTTATTTTCAGATGTCTCCATACTCATAGGCTGACTTCCTGTCAGGAAGAGTTCCATCTCTCTGAATACCCCAATCAGCAGGGAACTTGCAGAATTAAGTGACAGTTGATATTACTTTGTTTTGCATTTACCACCCTTGAGAATAACGTTCAAAGATCTAGTTATATAGTCAGCATGGTATCATCCTTCTGACTAGACTGCCAAGCCACAGGGTGTACTGCCAGTTCCACAAAATTTACCTTAAAAGGTGCTGTTTTCTAAATCCTAGTGCGCTAGTGAATCAACAGGATGCCTGTATTTCAGAATAAATCCTGCACTAAAGTTAAACTATGCTTCTCTTTGGTTACAAAGCACTTTAAATTAATACTGGAAAGGTCTGCATCCAGATTCAAATAAAGATCAATTAATGTTCACTAATCCATCAAGTTGAATATTTTATTTTTTAAAAGTGAAATGCAATAATTCAGTCTGATTTATTTGTTTTTAATGTTTTTGCTATTGTTTAAAGACAAATGAGTTCACCTTATAAAAGCAAGTTATAAAAATCTGAATCAAGTAAAACTATAAATTTTTTTCCATATTAGCATAGAGTGCAGTTATTAAGCTGGTTTCAAATGCTTCACAACTATTAGTGCATTTAAGATGTTCATGATCGGTTAACATAGCATGAATCTTAAACTACCCTCTCCAACTCCCACAGGCTTCCCATCATGCTTCATCAAAGGTCTCTAGTTCCTTCTCATAAGGTCAAATATTTTGATTGCACACAAAACTACGTTAATTCTGAGCACTTCAATACAGAACACCTATGCTCACAGCCTTTGTACATTATAAGGACAAAGCATTCACAGCAGCTCTAAGATAAAAACAGGTGATTGTACTGCAAGCCTACTTTTTTGAACCCAATGTTAATCATTACCATATTGATTCTCATCCATTAGCAATCTAAAGGCCATAAGCACCGACAATAACAAATCAGAGACAATCAACTTACATTCACTAATTTTCTATAAATATATTCTAAGGATGAGGAATAAAGGCATCCAAAATAAAATAAAAGGAGGGGTAACACTGAGAAAAGGTTGAAATATTAAATTATACTGATCCTAGTTGGACCATGCTACATATAAACTGGTCTTAAAGAATCCAATTGCCCCTAAAGTCCCATTTACATTGGAAAAAGGAAGGCTGGTTACAAAGAAAGTTGAATGATTTATTGACAGCATATCAAAGTATAAATTTAAACATTTAATACATTTTGCAAATTTGTTGCCGTGCAAGCACTTTTAGCAATCTTTCTACTCACATATACATTTGTCTCTTTTAAGAAACCTTCATGTACAATGTGCTAAAATATTTGGGTAAACATCATTTTTAAGAGCCAGAGGTTCAACATTCATCATATTCCCTTTGTTAGCAGAAGCTGTGGTGCCTGAAATGAATGCTGAGTTATTTGAAGCTAGTGACTTAAACATGATAGAAATAATTCTACAGAAAGAGGAAAATCTACATGCACAAAGTGATTTCTTCATAAGAGGTCATCAGTTGAGACTTTTAACAGGTCCTTTTGTGACTCTTTTTTTTTTTTTTTTTTTTTTTTTTTTTTTTTTCCCCCCCACAATGTATTTATTTATTTATGGCTGTGTTGGGTCTTCATTTCTGTGCATGGGCTTTTCTCTAGTTGTGGCAAGTGGGGGTCACTCTTCATCGCGGTGCGCAGGCCTCTCACTATCGCGGCCTCTGTTGTTGCGGAGCACAGGCTCCAGATGCGCAGGCTCAGTAATTGTGGCTCACGGGCCCAGTTGCTCCATGGCATGTGGAATCTTCCCGGACCAGGCCTCGAACCTGTGTCGTCTGCATTGGCAGGCAGATTCTCAACCACTGCGCCACCAGGGAAGCCCGACCGGGCCTTTTGTGACTCTTTTTTTTTTTTTTTCCCCCCCACAATGTATTTATTTATTTATGGCTGTGTTGGGTCTTCATTTCTGTGCATGGGCTTTTCTCTAGTTGTGGCAAGTGGGGGTCACTCTTCATCGCGGTGCGCAGGCCTCTCACTATCGCGGCCTCTGTTGTTGCGGAGCACAGGCTCCAGATGCGCAGGCTCAGTAATTGTGGCTCACGGGCCCAGTTGCTCCATGGCATGTGGAATCTTCCCGGACCAGGCCTCGAACCTGTGTCGTCTGCATTGGCAGGCAGATTCTCAACCACTGCGCCACCAGGGAAGCCCGACAGGTCCTTTTGTGACTCTTAACGGATCTTTTTGAGACCCAAAGCTGATCAGGTGAAAGGGATTTAATACGTATCATTTTCTTACTTTAAAACATTTAAGTAACCATAGGGTAAGAGTTCAGAATTAGGGTCTGAAGCCTCGATATAAGGGCTAAATTGCCTTTCAGATTAAGATAAAATTGAATAGAAGAAATAAAAGTATTAAATAGAATGGTGTCTGTTCCTTAACTAAAAAAAATACTTTTTAATGAATCAAAAACTCAAGAATTAAATTTAAAGGGAACTTTACTTAAATAAGGTAAATATATTGATTTATTCAACAAATATCTATTAAATGATTATTTTATTATAATCTGACACTAATAAACAACGTAGACAAAATGGAAAATTATGAAATGACTTCCTGGGGCTTCCCTGGTGGCACAGTGGTTGGGAGTCCGCCTGCCGATGCAGGGGACACGAGTTCGTGCCCCGGTCCGGGAAGATCCCACATACCACGGAGCAGCTGGACCCGTGAGCCATGGCCGCTGAGCCTGCGCGTCCGGAGCCTGTGCTCCGCAACAGGAGAGGCCACAACAGTGACAGGCCCGCGTACCGCA
>NW_006797755.1:2586013-2606334 GCF_000442215.2 Lipotes vexillifer
AAAAAAAAAAAAAAAAAAAAAATGGCTTCCTGACTTCAAGGAGTTTTCAATCTAACAAAAGAAATAAAACTTATAATATAGCATAAGTAAGAAAATAGCTCTTATGTGCATATATTTAACCCTTCTTTAGCACTTATCTCTGTAAATTTAACTCTAAGATGGAGTTCTCTAAATTGGTGTATTCACAACTTATAATCCAATGTTGGGGGCATCTAAGCAAAGAAATGAAGATTAATAAGAGTTAATAGGATTTAGAACTATTTTTATTCTAATTTATAGTAAAAGCAAAAAACCCACATATTAAATGAGTTTTGTTACTACACAATATATGCACAGAAAGATTTTTATATGTTCTTATGCCAAAAATATCTGTACATGTCAAAGATAGAGTTCTTCAGACCATATCAGAAGAAGAGTAAATTCCTCTCCCATCTATTAATTTAATGAATCTTCCTAAATATACCTGGGTGAATTTGCTAGCAGCATTCCATTCTCCCTCACTTCTCAGGGTTAAGGATCATCAAAATAGATTTTTGTTGTCTACTAACTTTAGGAAATGCCTTATATACAAATAATACTTAAAAAATAAAACATAAAAACACTACAGATTTTAGTGAAAACCCCTTTAAAACTCTTAATTCTTTAACCCAATTAACCTCTAATAATGACTTCATATTTTTATTATGTCTAGGTCTTGATTACAAGCTATCTCAAATCCTAATTGTTTGAATGGATAAATGGATGACCTAAGAAGAGCAACAGCCACTGTATAATTTAGCTGTGTAACTATAAATTATCACTAAATCTTTATTCTATTAAAAATTGTTAAAATTTTATTGCTAAAATTTTACTCATTTATTTGACAAATACTGAAAATTTCTTTCACCAGACATTGTATCATGACAGTCACATACAGATTAATTTCATTTTATTTGGACCTCTTGCACCTCTTTAAGTGCATAGCGAAGCTCGATTCTACAAATGGGTCACTAACAATGTATGTAATATCCCATTAATATAAAATATATTCTGACCCTGGTTTCTAGACTTTATGCCAGACACTTAAACATGATTACAGAGCATAAACTGCCACAATATTGACTAAGAATGTAATGGGATTCACTCAACCAATGTAGGAAATAGCTATATAATCAACTGATGTCAAAATATTTGAATTTATTCTTAAGCTTGGATTAGTTCTACATAAATATTGTAAAAATACATATATGTGTGTGTAACACACAAACACACACACACACACACTCCTGGTTAAACTTAAGTTGTTCTAGAAAGAATACCAAATCTTACTATAATCAGTTCTGAACATCTATCCCTTCAGAAACAACATGTAAATTGAGTCCAAATTACCTATAAAGGAGAGAGAACAGGTAATTGAGTTAATTCTTGAATGAAGTAAAAATAATCACAGTGTTTCATGAAAAAAACAGCTGTACTTTTGCAAATCTACTGATTTTCTGTAATCACTGTGATTGGAGAAGCAGAGAAAACCAGAAGCAGAATACAAAAAGAGGCATTTCCTGTATTATTCACTGTGTCAACACTGATGCTTTTCCTAAAGTATATTTTACAAAAATTATCCATACACACTATGGCCATAAAAAGCATTTTGTGATCAAATATACTAATATTATTCTCAAAACAGATTCAACAATACACTTTATTATATATATATATATATATATATATATATATGTATATATTTTATACACATACACACACATACACACATGTATTGACTAAAGGCCTTGAGGAACCCTCCAGTAAAGATCCTAATTAAATTTAAATGAACATTTTCCAAGCTTATTTACCACTGTCTGCTTTTCTTAGAGAACATCCATTTTCATCACACAGTACACACTAGGATTTGCTGTACTGGAAATTTTGGACAGTGAGAACTGATCAAACAAGTAGCCGGCTACCATAAATCTAACCAAGGAAAATTATAGGTACAGCAAAGAGTAGAGGAAATGCTTTAAGAACTTTAATATCTATTGATCTCGATGAAATTATAAAAAAACATAGATGGAACCTCGGAAAAAATTTTTGACTGAAAGGCAAAGGAGCCTGAAATGATCTGTTCATGAACAGAAATAAAATTAGTTAAATTAAACAGGGATTAATAAATACATTTTTATGCCCCATTCCTAATTCCACTCCCTGCCCCTACTATTTGCTTCTATTTCTCTTAAAGTCCTCATAAAAATTCTATGTTGTATTACAATTATTTGTCTCTCTTACTAGATTAAAAGGAGAGACTTATCTTAAAATCATTCAGTACATGTCTGCTAAATAAAAAAAGAAATACCACAAGCAGGCATATTAAGGAGGACTCAGGGTAAATAAACTGACACAAAGCTCTGTATAAGAGACAGCATTTGAACTGAGCCTGACAGACAGTGAAAACAAAAACTTAGAAGGTTTTTTTTCAAAGTATAGTTTATGGCTTCACAATACTGCTGCATAAAAGCTCCACACCATAAGATTTCCTTAGAGGTAAAAAAAAAAAAATGCATAAGGAAGTTAAGAAGACTTTTATATTTCCAATGAGCAATTTAAACTCAAAATTCTTATTCTGTGGTTAGCAAAAGATAACCTATGTTTTACTGACTCAATTATTTCTTTTTAAAAACCACACCATTTTCTTAATATTAGATAGTGAGTTTTAGTTTAAAAGGTTGACGTGTACCCTATATACAGCACACTCTGAGGAGTTAAGCACCACAGGTAAATGAAGTAAATCTCCATTTATATTAAGTTCTACAATAAGTAAAATGCACGCACAGTAACAGAAATCAAATCAGTACCAACTTGAGGTGATACCGGTAGGGATTGATTACAGAAGCACAGGGAACTTTCTGGATTGAAATGGGTGTTACACGGTTGTGTATATATCTAAATGCATTGAACTGTACACTTAAGATATTGTATATATACTCTTGTATATAATATTGTAAAATTTACATATATATTGTATATTAATTACACTTCAATAACTTTGATTTTTTTAAAAGAAGTAAATCTGATTAAGCCAAAAGAAAATGAAAAAAGTAAGACTCTTATTTATAAATGAACGTAACTACAATATTTGACAATGACAAAATAGCTGACAATAAAAATGAACAATTAATACACAATAACACACAAAAGAATGAGGATGTTTCATAATGAAAAGGACCAAAAGGTAAAAGCCCAAAATACAGTGTTTATGATCAATGTTACCATTCATTTATTAATTGTACAATTATATAAATATTTGGTTGAAAAGTAATTATGCTGAATGTTGGAGATACAATAGAAAATAAAACACACTGCTTACCTTTAAGAAACTTAAAGTCTAATGGGAAAGAAAAAAAATAATAGACAATTTAAATAAAGAATGAAATTACTATAAAGTGGGTCAAGTGAGTGCTTAGGACGTATACCTCACCTAGGCTTAGAGTTGTGGGGAAGAGAGGAGTCAAAGAAAGCTTTCCAGAGGAGATGGCAATTTAGCTGGGAGTTGAATTATTTATTTATTCCATATATATTCACTGAGCAGCCATCAGATGCCAGGGACTGTGCTGGGTACTAGGCACACTTCACAGTTTACCTAGTATACTAGGTATATGAAACAGAAATAGTTGTAACCTTCATAGGACCTAGAGTAGAGAGAGGGAGACTGGCAATAAAGAAGCAAACTAGCACAGGTATAGTTAAAATTTGTGATATGATGAGCGCTAAGATGAAGACGCACAAAAAAGATACCAACTATAGATATGATCTGAGAAGAGCATAATTAAGCTGAGTTCGGAGTGATGAGAAGAAGCCAACAATTCGACTCACCAAATTTGAAGGAAGGAAATTATAAGGAAAGAAAAAGCCTACGCCAAGACACAAAATTATGATGGCACATTTGGGTAACTTTAAATAGTTCGCATAGCTTGAGAACAGTTACAAAAACAAAGTGATAAGAAATGAGGTCCAAACAGTAAGAGAGGCCTAATAATGAAAGATGCCTCTGTGCCACGGTATGGAGCTGGTTTGCTTTCCCCCACCCGTCTCGGGGTTGTTTTTTTTTTTTTTTTAATTATCTACTTTACCCAAAATACTCATCCCAACTATAAAAAAGAAAAGCTCATGAAATAAAAAGCCAAGAGCAATAACATTAATGTCACATATTTAGAAGGAATAAACTCAAAAAGGAGAAGAAAACCAGAATGAGAGAAAAGAAATTAGAGGACAGTGATGGAAAAGAGGAACACTGTACTATGAAGATTCAGGAAAAACTTCAAATGGCAATAATTCAAACACAAAACAGACATTAAAGAATCATATGAAGAGTGATAGCTGGTTCTTATTATGAACATCATAGTTTTAAAATTAATAATTCAGAGATACAGAAAGAAATGACCAAACCTTTTGTTATTACCTTCATGCAAAGGAAATATTTCCCCAAATAGCAACAATCTACATATCTTGTTGAAAAATGTATTGAAGAAAAATCAGACTAACACTATTTTTAAATTAACTTTTACTGTTAATTAATTACTCACACAGGATGCTAGGCCAGACTACATGGTGCTCTATGCATTTCTGATAAATGGGAAAAGAATAGATGACCTGGCAGAAGGCTCAGACAATAATATGATTTACAGGACATGAATGCAGCTACCATAAGATTTATCTGACAGCCCTCTCCGATAGTGGACTGTTGAGTATCCGATGGAATGATTTCTAGTCTAGAAAGTCTACTACTAAGTAGCCATACACATTATTTATTTATTAGATGTTTTGGGTTGAAACCATTTTTAAATGACGCACTTCACAATGCACAGTCATAAATTTAGCTTTAAACCCAAGAAGGGAGGTAGTGTTATTGGAATGTATGTCAGACCGAATTAGGATGAGCAACACAACACTTTTATAAAGTGGCCTTGAATACAATGTCAATTCCTTCAAAAATGATATTAATGTCAAATGAGCAGGATATAAACACTTTACACAATGCTGGAGTAATATTACTTGAAATATTTATTTAACATTTTCTTTAAATTCATATGGATTTCTACAAGGTTTATACACATACACAACAAATATTGGGCAAAAATAAGTTACATGCTTCTGAAAAACTGAATCTGAAATATAATTAAGAAGTTGTTCGATTATTTTCTGTGCATCAGAGAATATAGTTTCCTGAAGAGTGTATACAGTCTTATTTTAAAGAAGTAAAGAAGACTTAAATCAGGTTTTGGAGCTTAAATAGCTCTTGTATTTTTTTTAGTATAGGAATAAACATAACTTAATAAACCGTAAGTATATATATACATAACTTTACTCAAAAATAACATGCTAAATATTTTAAGAAAGATTTTCAACTCTAAATAATAACATTTTGTCTTAAAATATTAAAATTTAAATGGAATACAATATGAAATGGTATCTAATAAACCTATTAACAAATGAGTGGATATTGAAAAATATGATCCTAGCTGAAGCTTTAACAAAATATATAGTGATCTACTTGGTCTTAATGACAGCAAACCAAACGTGATCGTTTCCTCATTTCTTAAATTCAGGCTCTAAACTCTCTTCCGTAATAAAATACGGCAGATTTAAACACTTTATTAAGAAGAATACAAAAAAAAAGTTTTGAATAGATTCAAGAAAAATAATCAGAACATGGCTGATTGCCATGAAATTAACATCAACTAATTTGTAAAGTTTTAAATCAAATTTGCAGATGTTAAGTTCATAAGCATATCCCATTATTTATGTGATTAAAAAGGAGTTTTTGACCTGATCTTTCGATCTTTGGCACTCAATCCACTACATCTCTTCTTTACAAAACTGATTAAAATTTTAGCAAGATGCTAGCCGTTTACTTCCCACCCTATCTCAGACTAAAACAAATTATCAGTCAAACTCAACCCATAGCCACCCAATATCTGCAAAATGTCGACTTCAAATCCAATTTCATCTCTCTTAAGCTTTCATGTAGAAAAAGACAGTTCACTTTTTAACAAAATAAATCACTTTTGTGATTGCCAATCTGACCTCTTTGAATTAGGAAAATTCAAAGTGAAAAATGTAATTATCACCCCAGAACAATCTGTATACATCTGGAGCTAATTCTAGCTTCATTTTTCATGTCATTTTTTGCACTGTGCTACATCTTATAGAGATGCCGTGGAACTTTTGGAGAACCCATAAAAAATGTTAAGAACTTCAAACAAACCAATAATGTGTTTTATTTAAACAAAACTTTGAGATGATCTGACTTTTGCAACTTACTCTAAGTGATCTTCATATTCCCATTTGATTGGAATAGTATTAAACAGCACTGTGACATACATGACAAATAGGTGTCTTAAAACATGTTCTTAAAACATGTCATTCTTTATCTTTTCAGCTTCTAACATTCCACTGTGTAATATACTATATTTAAAACAGCTTTCATGTATCAAGAATACATTAAATTCTTCTAACCTAGAAAGTGAAACTTCACTATCAAACTTCACCTATGAAACAATTACATCCCTATAAACAATAAATTCATACTGCTGTGAGTATACATATAAAACTGTAAGCAAATGCTTCTTAAAGTAAGGGTAATTTCATGTCAGTATAAGAATGGTATATGGTAATTTCCATTCAAGAAATAAATGACCAATTATTTCAAATCAGATTACTAAATGGGAAATTTTATCCAGTCAGTTTTTAAAGGAATGGGAGTTTTCTCAAGTAGATAATTAACTCTCACTAAATCTAAGAATAATAAGCCCACTACAAACATAACTACTCTTCACAAGTTCATTATAAAAATCCATTAGATGTAATCTCTGGAAGTAATTGTTCTTATTGCATTTTATTGACAATGCATAGTATCGATTTTTCACACCTTCTATGATTCTTTAATTTGTATTCATGAAATGTCCATCAGCACAGTCTAAATAAATTTGGCAATATAGGCACTAAAATGAATAAATCGATGAAAAGAAACATTAATTTTGCATTATCCTTATTCGTAAGGCAAGTAAACCAGGAGAGTTTTAAATGAAGGTCAAAGGTTTTGAAATGGGTCAGAACCCTTGACCTCTAGACCAATACTCTTCCTATTAAAAAAGGCTATTTTAAAGTTTTAAGTAGGGGAATTTACTACCAGCAAGATATCATTTTTAAAAGACTACAAAACAAAACTCTCAATAAAAACATTCATCTGTTTAACTGCTAAAGAGAAAAGAAAATATCACAGGATACATGATTTTTACATAAGTTTTAAAAAAAATCATTAAAGTTTACCACATGAGGTATAAGGTTTCTGAACAATGAAAGTAATCTCGCTTTTAGGAATTTATTCACTACATCTTATTATGATGGCTGTCATATTTTTGTTGATGTTTTCCCAAATCTACTAGATATGTCAAAAATAATTAGCAATGACAAGAGTTCAAAATTATTTATCACTCATTTTATAACCTCTGCACAAAAGGGAAGTAAACCCATTATTCCCATGGGAGTCAGAGTGGCACTCCACGAGGTATAGAAATAAATCTGTTTCTGTAACCTTAATATGCAAGGCAAAGAAATTTAGCCATCTCAAGGCCATTTGATCTGGACATTTTTAAATGTGGCTCGAAAAACCTCTATTTCTCATTCATCTATCCTATTTCTCTCAGCACTCACTTCGAAATAAACTGTTAGCACCAAACACAAGAAGTAACCCTTTTGCAATACAAATAAATTATTTTAAAACTGCAAGCACAAAACTATTGTAGCAAAAATTTCTAATCAATTTTAACTTTCTTGCAAAATGAATTCACTTGAGAATTTACTTTTAATTCAACATTTATTCTTGTCACTCACCTGAGAACACAGTAGCATAACCAATTCCACAACTGAACTACTAGACTTCATGCAAACCAGACCTATATCAAAGAGAATTTTTTTTTAAATTACAAAGTAAAAAACAAGGGATTTATTTCTTACACAACTTTGTCCAAATTGGTTTTAAAATAAAATTTAACTTCTTGCTAAGAACCAAACCTATACATATTTGATCATATGTGTAAACAAAACATTCTGTAATTACTTTAAACTTGGCATCAAAACCACCACAATTTTTTGTAGCCAATTTCATTTCAGCTTTCAAATTACTAAAACATTTATTATAACTTCATATATACTGACATTTCACAATACTCATAGAAATGTGCACAACATATACCATATTGACCAATATCACCTAAATTTTGTTTTGGAGAGAGTTGATTGTTATACATGCAGAGAAGGGAAATGGCTCCCTGACCTTTGCTTTCTCCACCACACTCTCTCCCTTCAACCCTCTAGCTATCAATCAAGTTTCCATTTTGTTTCATGGCAGCAGACATCCCAAACACTCTTATTAGTACCTTGACCTGTGACCTCACTCTAAACCTTAACAGAAGTGCAAGCCGTTGTCTGTTATATATTCTTGATTTTTTATAAATAAATGCATTTATAATTTCTCTTTTATGTTTCATTTGGGTTCACCAAAAATATCTCAGGAAGGAAGTTTTATATAGTTAATAACTATCTAAAGAATTCTTTAGTTTTGATTAACAGTAAGATATAAAGTAACTACTTTAAACATTCAAAGAACATTTTATAACCAGTATCTTAAAAAAGCAATGTCAATAATTAAAAGCACTAAATTACTAAATTACACTAGTAATAATTAGAAAAATTAAAAATTTTTATTATTATATTTTTCTAAGCAAACGTAAGTTTAAGTTCAAAGTTAACTAAGTATAACAACTAAAATAATTCCTCATGGCCCTCACACACCCCACAGAATTACCTTATTTCTTTCTCCACATTAAAGTTCTTGTGGGCATCCTATCCCATCCTATTCCCTTTCTTTAATCTTCTTACTCTGTAGTTCTTTCCCTTTCCCTCTTTTAGTCACGATGCCTCATACCTGCTGACGCCACATGTTGGCATTCTGTAGCCTTACAAATAGTATTCAAGTTAAACAGGTTGTTCACCCCCTTCACTTTCTAGAAAAGTCAAAATCATGTCTGAAAAAATGTGTAACATAGAAATGACAGTAACAGTGTCAGCACTGGCATGAAAATTAGCTACAGAACATCTACATGTTGCATTAAGCAAACAGGCCATTAACTAGACTAAATTGTTGTTTCTATAGAGCTAAGATGACCATACCTCCTCAGGCTAATGCCAAGGCCGAAAGGAAGGGCACAGCAATACTCCATCTCTTATTGGTGGTGTAGCCTTTGTTGGTCTGAAAATCTGTCACTTTTCATAAAATGTTACCCAACTACAGGAAGTTCCATATATTTCAACTTCAAAAGCCACTACTTGCAGCAAGTAAATTCAGGTCTTTCTACAACTAGGATATTATTCCTTACTGCTCGATTCTAGAGGAACCAGAATTCCTACCACCTTTCCTTTTCTGGCAAAGCATTTAGGCCCTGATCTGGCTCAGCCTTTTACATCCACTCAGATAATGAACAATAATGATTAAAAGGGCCTTGGGCCGTTCAAAGTTAGAAAGATTTCTAGATGTTCCTTTGTCTCTCTACAGCATATTGTAGGATAGTTCAATACTCGTACTTTCAAAAAATTACTTATTTCAGTCTTATTTCTCAGTAATAAAGATTAGAAAACCACAGGAAGGTTGATACAACCACTGATCAGTGGGTTGGGTGTTCAAGGACAGTAAGATGTCAAATAACATTTCATAGTTTGACTAGAATGATTCATGTGTTTTTTAGAGTGAGGTTTTATAGATCTGTAAAGCATGGGTAGGGGGCAATGGAGGATTTTAAATGAGAAAGGGCTTCAGAAGACAAAAAAAGAGCTTATATTAGACCTCTAATACTAAGCTTCCTACCTAAAGGGCATCAATACTGCAAACAAAAATATATGACCTTGGGAATAAATAAACAGGAAATAATCCCAATAAGGGACCTGATATCAGATTACACAACTTAATCACATCTCTCTATGACCTAAATTGTTTTGTGACACTGGTTGCATGGACGAAAAAGCAAGAAATGACTTATAAATCAGTAAATTTGTCTTCAGATCTACATTCAGACTCTAAGGATTACCCAAAGGAAGGCCTTAAAACAACACTTGGAGTGAAGTTGTAAATTGTTGCAGAAGCATCAATTTTCATTTTACACACACAAATCCTATTATTGTTCCACTTAGCAGAAAGTGAACAAGGTACCGTAGGCTCAGAGATCTGACTAGCCTCATAATCTGACCCTTGGGTTCAGTTTTCTTGGTTTTACCTTTGATTGATTTTTCAACAATATGGAATTTTAGTCTCCTCAAAAAAGACAAACTGAAAATGCCAAAGCCAAGAGATTTATACTCTTCTAGTGTTTCACAACCAAAGACCACTTCAATTTCTCCACCAGAGACTATTTATCCCACCTCTATTACCACTGTTTTCCCATACAATTAAACTCAGAAGTACTAAATGGCTTACCAGATATTAAGCTATCAACATCCGAATGCACTGAGATACCTAAACTCTCAAGTGTACCATGAAAAGTGGTCATGACCAGTTACTGTCTGGAACATAAGAACCCTGTTTTTTGTTTTATTTATTTATCTTAAGTCACCTTAAAAATTTACAAAAAGATAAAGCGATGGTGTAAACATTATTATAAGTTTCGGTAAGAATTTAAGCATAATAAACTCAAAAATTTTTCCCTGTTTTCCAGGTTTTGAAAGTATTTGTCTATAATTTGGATATAATTAACTGTTCCTCATGAATCTATAAACATGATATTCATCTTAAAAATACTGCTTCTAAATTTCAAATAAAATTCTAATAGGTGCAACTTTATCATTAATTCTGATCCTTCTTCTTGAACTAACATCATCAAATGCAATACTTTGGAAAAGTTGGATTATTCAAAATTTTGTTGTAGAGAGAACAGCCATTTTCTTTTCTCTCGAATTCCAAAATATTTTCTTCTTTAGATTATAAACACCATTTAGAATGATTAATCAACTGAATTTTTTCATTTCTGTATGAACTTTTCCTTCCAATTGTCTTCGGCATATACCTGCTTTAGTATCTATTCACTTAGAACTGCACCAAGTAAATTGTGGTGCACAGTCATCATGAACGATGGATGAACACTGTCACACGCCTTCTTAGCAAAATGAGATGTTCCAGGTTCTTGTCACAAAACATTGTATAAATTTTGTAGAATGAAGTCCTTCCTCCTATTGAATGACACGATGCTGAGAAAACCAATTTCCTTTTTTGTCCACAGAAATATGCTGTGCATTAATGAAGTCCTGATTTGATAAAAATTGAGTACTACTCCCTGTCTCTTCAAATTCACCCACAGTTGGTCTACTAAGTATAAAATGTCTTCTCCTGTCAATTTTTTTCACCTCACCATTATGGGCACAAAATAAAAAATTCTGAATTCTTAACTACATTCAGTGAAAGCTAAAAGTAAGACCACAAAGACGGTATCCACAGACTTCTTTTATACCAATATTTCTCAACCTTTTTTGAGGAGCCTAAGGAACATTCCAGACCATTTTTTCTTAACTGTGCCCCCATGAAATTTTAATGCTAAAGATAAACTGTACAGATGTACTGTTGTCCATCAGAAGGTCAAAAACCACTGTAATGTCTAAGATACTTTTGCCCTCCGCAAATACCAGCTTTTGATCCCCCTGAGAAAACAAATTTATATCTTCTTAAAATATAATGCAATACTTTGGCCAACGCAGTACAAAAACTGAGGGTGATCTAAGAGTGATGATTTGTTTTCCTAGGATTATAGGGGCAATTCCAGTATTCTTGTTTTCTTATTATTTTAGTCCTTAGTATAGCTAGAAATAACTGATGAGTAATGATAATTAGCAAAATGTTTTAAGATATAGGAAAATTAAGATCACAAAGACCTCATAATAAACCTTAGATTTATAAACTGTGTCCAATGAAATCACTTAAGGTAATTGTCAGATAAAACAAACTTTTAAAAAAAGTAATCGTCTTTGTTTTTGGAAGACTTCTTTTAAAAAATAAACGTAATAAAACATCAATTCTTACAATGGGTTATAACTACTTGAAAAAGGGGGTTAATATCACTAAAATTGAGCCAATCAGAAAATATGTGACTTTAGGCATGACGTAACATGAAGTATTACATCTAATTAAACTTTTAAACTTCAAGCCATCAGAAAATACACAAAATAGAGAAACTGTTAAATAACACCACCAAGAATAGCCACAGAGTGCAAAAATGTATAACATTCTACAGAACCACCAACCATATTTCTTCAATGAGTCAATAACATGAAAACAGAGGAAGAATAGGGGGAAACTATTTGACATTAACATGGACTTACGGGACATATCAAATTCAGTAAAATTGACTTTGGATCTTAATTGGAAGAAAATCAATATAAAAAAATCTTTTAAATAAAGATGAATATGGGCTGAGTATTACAGAATTATTATTAATATTATTAGGTAATAGCAGCAATTATGATTATGTAAGAAAATATCTTTTTATATGAATTATGAATTATTTAGGGGTGAAACAACGTGATGTCTGGGATTGATTGAAACACTAAAGCAAAACAAAGGGAGGTAGATATAACAATTATGGCAAAACAAAGATGGTCTGGGTAGTTGCCAAAAATAAGTTCATGGATATTACAATTCCTACTTTGTAAATATTTTAAATGTTCACTAAAAATTATTAACAAAAATCACATTTAAAATTTTAAAGTAATAAATTTTCAAGTACCTGGTCACACAGCTAGTGACTGACAAGGGCTGAGGTATCCTGCCTTTTAGTCCAATGCTTTTTGAACAGAACTATGCTGGGATGACCTCCCTTCAAAACTTTCCTGTTTTACAATGCATAAAACCACCACCCAAAGGAGTCCTCACAACTTAAAATACATAAGCTATATAAAACTCTTAGATTTGTTTGCTATTTTTATGAACACAGACCAATGAGTAGTCACTGCTCAAGATTATAGATGAGCAATAGTGCATCATCCTCTTTTTTATCATTTTATCAGAATTTACCAATAAGAAATTGATTCTAAATTAAATTTTGTTCCAGGATCTAGAATTGGCAAGTTTAATACTTCTGAGTATCTCAGGTGATACTATTTTTCTGGGTTTATTATAAAATTCAAAGATCAACTAAGTAGCCAAAATGTCTTGCTACACTGAAAGGCTAAAATTAATACATTCAATTTACTGTTACAAAATGAAATATAGTTAATAAGTTGTCACACCACTTTAAAAGAATAAATGTTTGATATGTGAAACATAAATTAGGGTGAAGTCCTTCAATGTATCAATTCAATTCCTTTCAAATTTTATTACTTCATTAGGTCAAATAGTCCTTGTCTAAACAATTATATCCTTCAGCAGATGAAATAAATTTCCACCGCAAACTTAGTTCAGTATTTCTAAAATCTGAACTTTTTTTCAAATAAATTCAGTGCTATTCTTTGACTATACAGAAATGATATCAATCATCACCAATTCCATATAAATTTACAGCAGGGATGATAATGAAATTATTATTTTAGCTAATGATTATTACTCTTATAGATACATATTTTAAGGGTCAAATAAAGTGCTGATATCCCATAGTTAACATTCAGATACAGATATCTTGAACATTACCCTATTTATAACTTTGATTACCATTATATCCTTATTTCTATAAAAAGAGGGGCTTTTTTCACAAGTTTTAAGAAATTCCTTAGGAGATCATCTAGTGACTGATAACCAACAAAAAGTCATGATAACTAAAGCTGTAAGTTGATATTTAAAAATACTTGCACACAGATAATTATGCTTTCCCATGATTTTTCAGCTTTAGGAGAATATGTGTCTTATCCTTAAACCATCTAACATGGATACAGACAAGCCAGACTTAGCAAACATCTAGTCCAAACACTTTTGAATGAAAAAAATCAATTTGACATTATCATTGATGAAAATCCTCTAGCTTCTCCTTAAAAAAATTCTAGCTATGGGAATGAAGATTTGTATTTTGAAGTCAGTCTGTTAAGCTCTTAAATAGAGCTAATCATTTGAAAAGTTGATTTCTATTGAACTGATTCCTGCTTTCTGAGGAAATTCAAAGTCCACTTTCACTTGATTGAGTTAACCTCTTTAATATTCGAAGACACTTAACTATTTGACAAGTGCTTCATGTAAAAAAAAAATGTCCCAATACCCCTCCATCCATTCCATAAATAGCATGGTTTCCATTCCATGCAGCAACTTACTTATTATGCATGTTATCTAGTTTGACACAATCTCAAAGTACCCTACCTAGAAAAGATCCAGTAATCTATGTATGATATAAGCAAGATAGAGTAAAATACTGTTTTTTCTACTTATTTGTAAAATACAATTCCACTAACAGAGACAAATAATGCATTCCTCATTTTCCTAATATGTAGCAATACACTATTTATATAGATCTTAAATTCAAGTAAAATCTCAGGTAAATACCCCACTTATTTCTATAACACCAGTCTCTCCAATTCTCAATTCTCATAGTTAATTTTAATGTATTAAAACATTTCTTAGTTCTTTCAATACTTTCTTTCTTTTTTTATTGTTCCCCAAAACACACAGTAATAAATCTAATGCACACAAATCTCATGCAAATCACTGATAAAAAACCTTGAACAGATTAGAATAGCAGTCATGCCATATTCTTTAAAAGATATGTACAGACTCTTTGAGAAGCCTTGTCAAAGGTTGAAAACAAACAATAAAACTCCATGCATCTCATACTATTCATTTCAGTTTTCAACCCTGTAATTTAAATGTATATATGAAGAAAGAAGAATCACTTACTTGTTCCTTCTATAAGCAGTTCTTGTCCATGGCTACCCAAAAGTGTCCGAGAAAGAAAAGGTGCAAAATCTACAAATATCTCTCGTAGAAGAGGAGCTGCCTTTTCCAAAGCATGTTCGAGCCTCTCTGTAATACTAATGGAAAGATGTTAAGTTACCTGTACTATTCATTAGTATTTATCAGTCTTCTAGTTTTTAAAATGAGTTTTCATAGAACTGTAAAATTATGTGAAAATTTTAAAATTACCTAAAGATTCACTATTGCTATGCACACCATTCCTTCTGCCTGGAATATCCTTTTTTATTCTGTTGTATATTGCCACCCCTAGCCCTCACAAACAACCTGGTTAACAACCACTCCAAACATCAGCTCTTACTGGAAGGCTTAACTGGCCAGTAGAGAGCACTTGATTTTAGCCCCATTACAACCTAAACAAACTATCAATCTTTTAACAAATTTTCTATTGACCATTAAACCATGAGCACCTTCAGATCAAGAACTATGCCTTCACTTCTAAGTTCTCAGCTGCAGCATATATTACAAACTCAACAATGTTTATAAACGGAAAGAATCAGTCTATATTCTTTTTCACTAACATCTATCTCTATAAACAATTTCTTTCTAATGCAAGCTGAACAACTTCTCACTTGCAAATAGTATACTGGCACATTTATAATGATATCAATTTACTCAATATATCTCTTTGTGACTATATGTACATATATTCTTATATATATGTATACACACATAAACCCATACGTATATACACACACAGTTGTCCCTCAGTTATCACAGTGGAATGGTTCCAAGACTCCCTACAGATACCAAAATCTGTGGGTGCTCAGATCCCTTATGTAAAAGGGCATAATATTTGCATATAACGTATATTTTAAATCATACCTAATTACCTATAATATCTAATACAATGTAAATACAATGAAAATGCTATATAAATAGTTGCCAATGTCAAACTATTGTGTGTGGAATGGATGGACGACAAGGTCCTACAAACTGTAATGGAAAAGAATATATATACATGTACGGCTGGGTCACTTTGCTGTACAGCAGAAATTAACACAACACTGTAAGTCAACTATACTTCAATAATTTTTTTTTAATTTAAGAAAAGAAAACTATGAAAAAAAGAAACATCAAAAAAAATAGTTGCCAGTGTGAGACAAATTTTTGCTTTGTGGAACTTTTTGGAAATTTTGTTTTAATATTTTCAATCTGTGGTTGGTTGGATCCATATCCAGCTGTATACATATATATATATATATATATTTAATGAGTTTAAAAAAAAACAAGCCCTCTGCATTTCAGGAAATTCAGTTTCTAACTTATGAACCAAACATATATATAAACAGCCACTACTTATTTACTATTCCTACAAAGAGTACTTTCTATTCATACAACCAACAAGAGATGCTACTGAAACTATCAACTGGTAAGCTGCTGGCAATTTCTGTGCTCAATAACCATCTCTTCCCAGGTACTATCCATAAAGCTATTTCTCTCTACTTATCTCATGGATCCTCTTATCCCTGGATGATATCACAACTACAAGCCTACACCTGTAGCACCCAAGTACGTTTATTTTTAAAGTGTTATGCATTTTCCAATTGTAATAGGGCAGATTAAGAACTCTAGCCACAAAGGCCCTAGTGGTGGAATATATTCACAGCCTTCCAAATTAGAATTTGAAACGCATATACCCAATTAAACAAGATAACTGACAGTAAAAATCTATCTATAATTCAGTATCAATATAAACTTCTTATTTCAGCATTTCTAGGGAAGATGAACAATGAATTCCAAATGTTCAATCTACAATCATATGAAACGTAAGCCATAAGCTACTAACTACCTGTGAAATTAAATACTTGTTATGCATTCCACATTTATTAATCACAAAAAGCTACTTCTCAGGAATCTTTCACATCTCATAATCTTTAAGAAGGAACTTCTAATATACTCCCAAGCCTCTAAACGTCATGCATGTTCTTAAAAAAAAGAAACAAAGTAAATTTTTCTAGAAATTGTAGCTAGACATTTTTAAGAGTCATCAAAAGGAATAAATCACAAATATCCAAGTTAGTAGCTTGAATACCTCATATTCGAAACTTGGTCTTGTGGAACTGAACCAACTGTTGGAACTGCAGGTAATTTTGCATTAGATGATCTACCACCTATAAAAGAAAATAACCATTTAGGGGATTTTCTGTTCTTAGATACAAGAATTCAAACAAAAAAGATATCCTGATAGCAAGTTACCAAAAAACATACTATACTGCATTTTTAAATGCCTATTAATTTGGATAACATTAAAATCTACCAATTAACAAGGTTTTTCTTGAATTATTTAATATATAAATCTGTTACCAGTTCAATTATCACACCAAGCAGTCCTTCCACCCATCAGCTGAAAGCGTAATAGAAAAGTAAATTCTGACTCACTAAATTGGGGTCATGATTCCTTCCATTGAACATCAAGTGGCAACAGAGATTTACAATTAGAAACTTTTTTAATTGAAGCAAAAAACAGAAACGGTTAATTCCAAATTTAGCTTAAATAGGTATGCCTCATTACCAAGAAAACTGTCTTTATTCAGCCACCAAATAACTTCTGCTATACCCTGAATGTTTCTGAGTCTAGTCCAGCAAACATTATGCAATAACCACCTGAGAAACCTTTCTTAAATGATAAGCAGAACATAAACTCCCTCATGTGTGTCCTCACTGTAATTAGTAAATAACCTGTTGTTTGCATTTGTCACATTGTATTTCAATTGGTTTTTTAAATGTCCTTTTTCCTAGTATACTAATCTTTTTGAAAGCAGAGATCTCATCTTTTTCATCCATCGATCTCTAGCACCTAGACAAAATGACACAATACAAGGTTCTCAATTTATGTTAATTGCAGAAATGATTCCCTTAATCATTCCATCTCCCATATTTTAGTAGGTCAATCTTCCCACCTGGTATATACTTCCCTCTCTAGTTCCTACAATTTTATGTCCCTATCTTTGTTCAAACCACTTTTTAAAATTAATTTTCACCATGTGATCTTATTTTACTCTCCAATGAACACTCCCAGATGTCCTTACTCTTGTATATCTGTATTGTTAAATGCCCACTCACCGTCTTATAGCACAAAATGTTCAAACTACCTTGCCCTATACAAGAGCTACCTCCTTTATGTTTTCAACAAATAACTGTGCTTATAAATTTTACTTGGCAAGAGAAAAATAATTACCAGGGAATTAACTCTGACAGAATCAAAGAATGGATAGGTACAGAAACAACACACATTATGAGAAGTATTGAAAAAGTCTAGAAGACTAATTTGGAGGATAATTTACTGAGGCTTGAAGAGTTCTAAAAAGCTCAAGAAAGTAGGGGAAAAATAAAATTCCCATTTAAGAATCAGGATATATGGGATAGAAAAGCATTCAATTTAAGCTAGGAGTAGGACCTGAAGAAACAGAAGACCCATTTTCTTTCTAAGGACAATAATAGGGAGAAGGAAGAAAAGAATGGACACACATTCTTTTGTGTCAAATGCCCCTCTCTGACACAGGGACCATAAGAGTCACTGGAATCCAACTGGGATGATAGCCTAACAACCTGGACAGTATAGGCAAAGGAGGTGTGCACAACTTGCTTGCAGCTGCAATCCAAGAAGTAAAGTTTCTCTTTCTAAAAGTAATGTCCTAAAAGGGCACCAAGTTAGTATTAGAGCAGACTGAAATCCCATCACAATTCTATAGAAAGGTAGACCAAGAAAGGCAGCAAACATATTGAAGCAAATGAAACAAAGATGCAAAGCTTATAGACTAGGAGGGAAGAGGGCCTCAAAGGATTCTGGAACCTATCAGGATGCACTATCAGAGGTCAGATTCTTTTGATCTATTCTTAAAACTTCAGGCATGGGTAGCCTGGAAACACCTCAAGGAGACAAAGTGGTGTGGACAGAAAGATAAAAGAAAGATAGAAGAAGAAATGTTCACCTAGGATGTAGAAAGAAAGATGGCAGAAACAGATGAGAAGGTAGAAAAGCAGCCTCTTTGACATCTGGGAGCTGGCCCTGTAATGTCAACTAGGCCCTGGTGTTGTTAAGAGCTGGCTTAGAGCCCACAGCTAGGTCTTGTTATTCTCTCCCTGAATATAAACAATTTCATAAAATAGCAACATCAGACAAAGCCATGCCATGACCATGATGAATTAACATAAAACAATACCACTCTGTAATCATGCCCCAACAGACAAAAACATGAACTCCAGCCAAATAACAAAGATGGTCAAACATCCCAAATCTTAATATGAAAGATTGCTGTTTCTTTACAAATTAGAGCTTTAGCCTCATTCAAGTCTTCCATGATTCTAGGTAAGATTTATTAGGATATTTAATCATAGAATTACCCATGCTTTCTGACAGAAGAAAGCCCCACTTCCTTAACCCCTCCCCAAAATCATCATTTTTTTCTAGTTATTTTTTAATTACACAAAGCACAAATACATCCATATTTTTAAATTCAGCAGTGTTTTGCACAAACCCTCCTAGTCCCAGTCCCTCCCCAAAGGCAGCCACTATCAGCAATTTGGAATATATCCTTTCAGACTCTGTTCTTTGCACTTACATGCAAGCTCAAATCCTATAATAAATCTTTTCTAACACTATTCCTGAGATGCCCCAAGTTTCACTGTGTGCATTCTCCCTCACTGACTTATTCAACCAAAGGTTTACTACTGGGATCTTTGGCTGGAGAATATTGACACAGACTTTAGATGAAGTTTGGCAGAGAAAGATAGCAATCATGGGCTTATTTTAAAAGAACCAAAATTTAATAAATCTCTAAGTAAGAATTCTTTTCCAGACAACCTATTTCATTGTGGTAAGATGCACATTTTTATACATGGTAACATCTCTCAAATTAATGCATTTTACAAAGGCATCTTAGCAATTGTAGTCAGCCAGAAGTTGAAATCTGATTGTGAGAAAACACAGTGGATAAAATCAAGAACACAGCAGCAGAATCAAATCTGAAATTTGGTAAATGACTAAAGAAGGAGGAATTGAGTAACTCTTTGAATTCATTATTTTGCCAATGTAAAACCTCAAGATTACATAAACTAAAGGAAAAACGATTGAATAATTAATATAACTATACTGTCTGAATACAGGTATACCTCAGAGATATGTTGGGTTTGGTTCCAGACCACAACAAAGTGAATATCACAATAAAGCAAGTCACACAAATTGTTTGGTTTCCCAGTGCATACAAAACCATCTGACAGGGCTTCCCTGGTGGCGCAGTGGTTGAGAGTCTGCCTGCCGATGCAGGGGACACGGGTTCATGCCCCAGTCCGGGAGGATCCCACATGCCGCGGAGCGGCTGGGCCCGTGAGCCATGGCCGCTGAGCCTGCGTGTCCGGA
>NW_006797755.1:2606344-2611248 GCF_000442215.2 Lipotes vexillifer
TCAAGCACAAAGCTGCATTTTTTTAACAAATTGTGTTTTTTACAAATTGAAGGTTTGTGGCAACCCTGCATCAAGCAAGTCTATCAGTGTCATTTTTCCAATAGCATTTGCTCACTTCATGTCTCTGCATCACATTTTGGTGATTCTCACAATATTTCAAACTTTTTCATTATTATTATATTTATTATGGCCATCTGTGATCAATGATCTTTGATGTTACTACTGCAAAAATATTATGACTCACTGAAGGCTCAGATGATGGTTAGCATTTTTTAGTAATAAAGTATTTTTAAATTAAGGCATACACATGGTATTTTTAGACATAATGCTTTACACACTTAATAGTCTACAGCATAAACAACTTATACATGCACTGGGAAAAAAAATTCATGTGACTTACTTGGTGATAGTCGCTTTATTGCGGTGGTCTGGAACCAAAATTCACAATTATCTCCAAGGTATGCCTGTATATAAAATATATACTCTCATTCACATACATACCTATATATATAGTTGCTAGCTCTGTCCACTGAGAAAACCTGGGAGCAGCAATACCCTAACACCTAATGTCCAGATATTGGCTTCTAAATACTATTCTCCACTAAATAAATAAATCAGAAATAGCTAATTCAATAACAGTGGAAGAAAAGCAAAATAAGTTTGAAACATCTAGTTTTCTTTTGTAGAAAGCAAGGAAATGTCCAAGGAACGATAGGATATGTCATGATGGCACAGAAGCCAACTTCAAGGGACGCCCACCGACCAAAATAGAGAAAACTTGAGCATCAAAATAAATAATGATAGTAACTGACTGTAACACATCCAATAAAATAGGAAGCCATGAGGTCATACCGATATGATAAATTAACAGTCTGGGGAACAGGATATTTAAATAATTTCAAAATACCTCTCCACAAAACACTTATTAATTACAAAAGGGAAAGAATAACTTTACAATATAGAAACCTGGCAGTTATACTTTAATCAAGCGACGAAAGTGGTCAGCATCAGCATTCTGACAAATCAAAATTGTGTGCCATGTGATTAGATTCTCTGTCTGTTCCATAATATTCCTACCAAAGAAATACCTGTTTCTAATCATGAGGAAACATCAGACCAACCCAAATTCAGGGAGGCTCATTTGAGTTGTTCCCAATTTTTTACAATAAACAATGTTTTGTATATGCTTATATAAATCTATATACACTCCTTTATATTCTTGAAGTAACTTCCTAGAAGTCAATAAACACACACTTTAAATGTTGATACATATTGCTAAATTACCCTGAAGAAAGAAAAAACAAATTTACACTTCTTTGATTTCTAATAAAATTGAACGTATTTTCCCAATTTACCGGAAACAAAACAGAAAACATAAATGACTGTTCTGACCTTTTGAGTATTTTTCATTAGAATCTTTTTCTTTATGATTTGTAATTATTCATTCTATATAATTATGACAGTTAGCTTTTATCATTCATTGTAAATTCTTCCTAAGTTTGTAGTGATTTTTTGCCACAGAGAATTCTATAATCTTCCCTTTAAACCATCTATACCAGGATGATACAGAAAATAGGAATATCAACAAATTTTTAACAGGGTTGTTAGGATATTTAAATTTTAAAATGTAAAGCACCTAAGATAAAGAAGATTCTCCAATGTTACTTTCCTACATTTCTGCAAAGTACTACAGAGAAAAATAGTCTAGAGCTCTTCTGAGTGATCCTACTATGTATCTGTGATTCATGCTATCCATTTTTAGTAGAGTCTTCTATTTATATATTACTAACTTATTAAATTCCCATAATAAGTATAAAAAGTTCCTCCACTTGTCTCAGCCTGAAACCTATTTCTCTTCCTGCTTTCAAAAAGAAATGCCAGGTCATCCAAGACCAGAGCCTTTCTCTATGCCAGGTCATCCAAGACCAGAGCCTTTCTCTTCCACATCTGAAGGAAATGCTGCTAACCTCTCAAGCTACCTCAACCATCAAATTCTCACATAATTTCCATTACCATGTTTTTTAGAAAAGGTGTTCTACACTAGCAGAAAACACTTCCTCATCAGCCACTCACAAATTAAACCATTTTCAAATTGAATCCTAGCTCTATCAATATCAGGCCAGTTTCTTTGATAACAACTACCCTTAAGAGGTTATAGGGTTGAAATGTTTCGGGAAACAGTAAGGCTTCTGCCATTTACTAGCTGCGTGACCTTGGTCGAAGTTACTTAAGCTCTCTGTGCCTTATTTTCTTCATCTGTAAAATTAACAGCGATACCTACTTCACCGAATTATTTCAAGGATTAACATAGAGCCTGTACCACAGTAAACACACAGTGAGTGACAGCTTCCCTTCCTACCCTGCTACTCTAGGATTGCCTTTAAAATACTGAAAGGAAGTTATCATGTTTCCCTTTAGTCTGTACTTCAGTCTGAAAAGACACCCAAATTTTCAACAATTATTCATATGACATTAAACATAGGTAACTTAAATGAGATGAAGCTTATAAAGTGCCTTTTTAAAAATTCACCATAAAAACTTAAGAAAGAAACCAAAGGTAAATTCTTTTGAGAAGTCTAGAAACCAATCCCATATTTAACTTCTGTAAAAAGTGGATTTCTAACAGCTTCATTTATCAGATTGGTATAAAATAACCCATGGCCATAAACATTTGGTAAACCTAGCCACTGTCCTCTACAGCCTGTCACTGCCTCACACCACTCCCACAATTTTCTAAGGCTCACTTCAATTTTATCTGGGCACTTTGATTCAACTGCCTCTTTTAACTAAGGCAAAGTTAATTCTGGATATAGATAAACAAAGCCAGGCTCTAATCAGGGGTTTTGTAGATTTAACTGATTAAGAAACAGCAAAGATCTGGGACAACTTGACCTTCCCTGAAACATGCTTAGTCTTTAGGCAGAATTTGATCAATAATCAGCAGTTATGATTACAGTTCTCAGCCGAACAGAAGGATCTGGAAATCTAGACTATTTTATCCCCCACAGGCTTGGCTCCTTTGGAGAGAGGGCATTGCAACAATCTTCCACAATTAACTTCTGCGTAATTACTGAGCCTATCTCTTAGAGTGATCATATTCCCACAACATGAATTTATCCACAGTGAATCTCTCTTTTCCTCAACACATTTTCTTCCCCTTCCATTGATAATTAGAGGTGACTCTTCTTTTTACTGGGATTATAGTTTCTTGCTGACCTTCCACCCATCCTTACCATCCTGCTCAATCAAGAGCTAATTATACATAAAAACTCTAACAAACTGAATGGAATTTATCCTAATGCATAGGATTAATTTTAAAATGAAGTTGAAGTATGTACACATTTTTTCGTGCTGACAACTTTTTAAAGTACATATATCAATTCCCATTTCACCATTAAAAGATTTCCATTTTTGCATTTCTCACAATAAAATTTCAAACTAGAGGGCAAGACAAGGTGAAATTGAAAATTTTTTTCACTCTTCAGTATGTGGTATTTCTGACAGTCAGGACCAATCCTCCTATTCCTACACAACACTCAATGAAGTACTTCAGAGACAAAATAGTGTTATTACACTCAGTTAATGACACCTGCAATTTTCTAAATTCTTGACACCAATAAGATCAATGAACCACGGTTGGCTACTGACTTCTATTACCAGTAATTAATGAATTATTTCTGAGCTTTATTTTTCTAGTGGTAGTTTTTTAAAGACCATATTTATTTACAGTATATGAGATATTTTCTCTAAAAGGCCTAATTGGGATTTCCCTGGTGGCGCAGTGGTTGAGAGTCCGCCTGCCGATGCAGGGGACACGGGTTCGTGCCCCGGTCTGGGAAGATCCCACATGACGCGGAGCGGCTGGGCCCGTGAGCCGTGGCCACTAAGCCTGCGCATCTGGAGCCTGTGCTCCGCAACAGGAGAGGCCACAACAGTGAGAGGCCCGCGTACCGCAAAAAATAAAAATAAAATAAATAAAATAAAAGGCCTAATTGGTATTTTTTCTTGAGCTTTTCTGAAGCTGACGAAAAGGAACACATAAGGCCTCATCTACTTAAAAAGAGATAGAAGTAATAAAAGTTTGTATGTAAAGAAAGTAAAGAAAATGTTTGTATGAGGCTTCAGACAGTAGTTTAAAACATCAGCTTTTACTGTACAAATTGAGACTAATTTTAATGAGCTGAAATATATATATCAAAATTTGAAAAAGTCAAGGAGCATTGGTGACTCTACATGAAACAGTAACAAAAACGCTTTCTTGACACTACCCTAGAAATAATGCCAATTTTCAAACCTTAAAAAGACTATAGCAGAAAGGGATTTTTTTATAAAGTGATCTTTTCAAATCATAAGAAAGTACATTACCAACAAAGATAAGTGAATCAACTAGCAATTGTTTTAAGGAAAAAAAAAATCACATAAAAAATAAACTAAATATATCAGTAATTTCACACCAGGTTGACCTTCATTCCTACCAGACAGAAAAATGTAACTTCCAAATACATTCAGCATTTTTTCAACTCAGATTAAAAATCATAAATTTATGACAAATTTGTTTTTAATCAATTTAACAATAAAAATATTTTCAACAAGTGATCAAACATGTAAATTCAGAAGCTAATTCCAACATATGGAATGGTACTGACTTATCTTTTCCTTATCCTTGCACTGATAAACTGGCTCCTTCAAACTGACAGTCTTCCAGACATTCAAAAGAACAAAAGGGAAAATGTAAATAGATCATATGTCTAGCATCTATCCAGGGATTGTTAATTCAAGGTCCCTAAGGGTCTACATAAATAACGTCCTTTGCAAAAAAGTACTATTAATACAAATGCCAATATTTAATCCCTAAACACAGTTATTTTTTTAATTGCCCTCTCTCTCCTTTTCTCCCTCTTTCC
>NW_006797755.1:2611258-2657863 GCF_000442215.2 Lipotes vexillifer
TTCCCTCCCCACCCATTCCAGACCAATTCAGGGGGGATAATCTATATGCCCAGGTAAAATTCTTCATTAAATAAAAGAAACTTTTATTGGATAAGTAAAGATAAGCCTCTTGGGTCAAAGATTATATAAAGCAAAGAATCAAAATTTTCCTTCAACATTAAAAATAAACATACTAATTTATACTATGCATGGCTCTGATACACAGTAGAGCCTAATACTCTGGTAAGTAGTGTAACTTAAATTTTGCAAATTAGCAAACACTCAGCACATAAATTACTTAAGAACAGTCTATTTAGTTCCTTCATTGGGTTAGCTTCAATTCTGTTTTAATCGTTTACACTTTGCAAATCAAACATATTTGAAAACACCACCGGACACTTGAAAAAAGAGTAACTGCATCTTAACACATATTGTAGTCTGGAAAATTAAGCCTTTACTAATGAGTAACTAAAATTTACAGATTTTCATATATTTACTAAAAATTCTATTTTCTCTTTTAGTGTTCTTTATAAATAAATATGCATACACAAAGGGCAAAACTTGTTTCTCCTGATGAATCTTTTACCACTTCTTACGAAAGGTTTGCCATTATTATTATATTACACTTTTTTGCTAATAAAATGCTACAAAAGCTAAGAAACATTATTCAAACTAAAATCTGAAATTTGTATGAGTCAAAACTTGAATACCAATCATAGTTTTAATAATGTACACTGTTTTAAAATGTATTTCCAGGGATTCCCTGGTGGCACAGTGGTTAAGAATCCGCCTGCCAATGCAGGGGACAAGAGTTCGAGCCCGGCCCGGGAAGATCTCACATGTCGCGGAGCAACTAATCCCGTGCACCACAACTACTGAGCCTGCACTCTAGAGCTCACGTGCCACAACTACTGAAGGCAGCGCGCCTAGAGCCCGTGCTCTGCAACAAGAGAAGCCACTGCAATGAGAAGCCCGCGCGCCTCAACAAAGAGTAGCCCCGGCTCGCCTCAACTAGAGAAAGCCCATGCACAGCAACAAAGACCCAATGCAGCCAAAAATAAAAATAAAAAATAAAATTTTTTAAATAAATTAAAAAATAAAAATAAAATGTATTAACAAATCCTTAATTTTTTCACAAAATCATAAAATTATTAGGGTGGTAATATTTTGACAGAAAAATCTCTGACCTCACATAAGTTGACAAGTTCTTATTCTTTTTCTGGGATCCAGTCCTAGTTTGTCTTTAATTGTGCCACACGTAAAACATAGAAATCCCATTTTGATATAAAAATTTCCAAATAGTTTAAACTTTTTTGCTACAAAACTCATATTTTATGTTTTCTGTTCACATGGTTTCTTCCAAGGAAGTTCCCATTTTTGTTAATGTACTATGTACTATCAAGTATATTTTTTTATTAACCAATAATCTATTACTAAATATGAGCAGTTCACTTTTTGTTGCTGACTCACTATAAAATCCAGAACTGAAGTCATCCCAAGACACAAAGGTTTATGGTCCACAGAGACAGATATTAACTGTATTTTCATGTAAAGAAAATAATCCAAGATCAAACCAAGAATAACACCTAAGTTACCCAGATCTGCAAGAATAAACTGCCCAGCTCAGCAAGTAATCACAATAACAATCAATTCATCCACAAATCATTTTTCCCAAATCTTACTTGAACCAGAAGCAGCATAATAAGCTTTGATATACTGTATAGCCTATTTTTTTAATGGCAAATAACTTAAATCAAAAGATTTACCAAAAAGAAAACAAAAATCTATCAGCTAAAAATATTGATGGCAGAGAGATAACTATTTGTTTGGATTCCACGTGAAAAGAGAACAGACTACAAGGGCAAGTATAGTAGGCAAAAGCACGAAAAATGGGGCTGTAGGAGAGTAAGAAATAGGATGACTGAAAACACTCAATTGGTTTAGATTTCTTATCAAGGCAGTAATGTTCATGGCAGCAATCAATGGAATGGAAGTAATAAACTAAAATCGAGACTCCATATAAGTGACAACAAGAGCCTAGTGACAGAGGAAGAGGAAAGGAAAAGTCAGGTATGGAAATCAAAACAAGTGACAAAAATAAAGACCATCGTCACAAGAACAACTCAGAATGACTTAAGTCATTTTTAAAAAGGAACATTTTTTTTTTTAAATAAAGGGAGATAAATAAAGGAAATGAACTACAAATTCTACCCCAAACTGGAAAAAACTGGGAACTATTTGAGAAATACTACCACCACAAATTATACAAAATTTAAATAAGAGGGGGAAAAGGGTACATTATAGGCTGGATACAGGGTTTTGTGAGGTTTTACCAATAAATACAATAGTCTTCAAGATAGCAAGTTATTTTGTAATTCTGCATATGGTTCTTCAGGGTATTTTACATTATAATGAACTTACTGGAAAATATACAATGGCTTCAGAAAGAAATTTTTTATACTGTTTTATATCAAATATTACTCATATATCAGCTTTCTTTCTGTTTCTTATCTCTTCTGAAGACTGCATGAATTTCTTTTTCTTTCCCTTGTACCAATTTTATTTACTTGTTTAACATTTTTTCTGGCTTTACTGAAATAAGTCAAAGACTGCATGAATTTTGAAAAATATATTTAAAAGCAATCAGAGGATCCTATTTACCTTGCCCCATAAACTGAAATTAAAGGGTAATATATTCAAAATAAGATGATAATATTTTACTCAGTGTACTGTGAACCTCTGAATTTACTACATATGCTCTGGGAAGTTATTAGGAATTCACTATTACTGAATTTAAAAGACAGCAGAAAGTTCCATAGATATTAGTAACATCTGACTTTTTCCCAACAGGGGCTTGTCTAGAAAAATCACAGTTGATTTTTTTTAAGGCCTTTGGATGGAGGTGGAAGAACAGAAATTTGCGTAACCAGCCCAAAATAGATCCCCAAATTGCTTCTTCTCCAAAGCAAAAAAAAAAAAAAAAGTATCAGAGTATAATGATGAAGGAAATAAAGAAGGAGAAAATAAAGAAGAGGAAATTTTGCTGGAGTTCTACACTTACTTTCCTTTATTGTTTCTCACTAAGACAATGAATGATGAAAAACAAAATGTAACAAATATACCACACTATTGCAAGATGTTAACAACAGAGAAATGAAGAGAGAGTGAGGTTGAGAGCATATATGGGAACTCTCTACTTTCCTTTCTATTTTTCTATAACCTAAAACTGACCTAAAATATAAGGTCTATTAATTTTTTAAAATGTTTTAATAAAATAAAAAACAAGGCAGCACAAAACTGTCTACTACCACTACAGCTTTCGGTTTCCTTGTGGATATTTTTCTTCAACAACTATTTTTTCCTAATTATAAAAATAATACAGGATTATTGATAAATTTTTGGAAACTATACTAAAAATTTTGAAAATCAAAATTTCCATTCATTCATGGAAATAATCAAGTAACTTCAGAGTACATTTCCTTGCTTTTTCCATATATGAAAAGTATATACATACTTCACATAGTTATGATTACATAGCATGTAAAGTATTGCATGTAATTTTTTTTTACTTAACCTACTGTGAGCATTTTCTATTATCACTTAACACTAAGAAATTTGTAAAGAATTACTCACATTTAAAACTTTGAAAAAAAAGTTTTTGTTAGCACAAGTAAAATAACTACAATGAAAGGAAAAAGAAAAACAGGGAAGACAAAAGAAATAAACAATCCTGGGACTTCCCTGGTGGTGCAGTGGTTAAGACTCCACTCTCCCAATGCAAGGGGCCCAAGTTCGACCCCTGGTCAGGGAACTAGATCCCACATGCATGCCGCAACTAAGAGTTCACATGCCACAACTAAGGAGCCCACATGCTGCAACTATGGAGCCTGCTTGCCCCAACTAAAACCCGCAACCAAATAAATTTAAATAAATAAATATATTTTTTAAAAATACTAGTCTTTGTTTCTGGAACACATGATACATAGTACACAGAAAGGAAAAATTAAATGTCCCTGACAACTGGCTAGTAGAAACATCAAGTTAGCAGCAAAACTCGCTGAAATATACTAGTTTACCAAATAAAGGTAGAACACTGGATAGGAGGCCTGAGATGTCGCAAAAGATGAAGGAAAAACATTATTTCTGATTTTAACATAATCCACCTAGTCATTCCTTCAAAATTCCTTTTATTTTTCATTAATCTCATCCTAGAGTAACAAGAAAGGATGAATCCTTTGGGGGATTAATTTTTTTTCTTTTTTTAGTTCTTTGTTTTTTTTTTAATGAAATAGCACAACACTTAGAAAAATACTACTTATATAAAATAATATTCCCTTTGTCCTAACTTGGTCTTTTTAACATCACATAGTCTTCAAGTTCACCTGCTATTATCACTGAGCTTCCAGTCAACACCTAGGGATTTAGGATCTTGCACCCATACATGCGCACCAAAAGGCTTTTACATTTGGAAGGAATAAAGAGAGAGAGGTGGGGCAAAAATCAAATTGTATTAAGAGTTATTGAACTATGATGACTAATGCTAGAATGATGATAGACTTGAGGGCAGCATTCGCTTTCCAAGCATCTAATTCAAAAACTATGCAATAGAAAGCAAAGTATTGGATACCTCATAAACATCTGGCAACTGATAACCAGATTAAAAGACCAAATGTCAGCAAAACTTTCTCATATTAACCACTATCTATACACATCTTCTCAAGTGAAAGGAAAGAAAAAAAGTATTTTAATAAATCTGTCATTCATTCAACCACCCAACCAGCAGCATCCAATTTGTCATACACTACTATGTTTAAGTGGAGAAAGTATTAAAATCCTTGATTTAATTTATTTCATATTACTCAAATTTATTCAGAAAATCATCAAATAATCAACAACATAATACAAAAGCATAATCATTCAAAATATGCCTAACAAAACTTCTTAACTTAATCAAAAATCCTAAGCTTTGCAATGGGATTAAGAACTTTTTTGTTGAAATCGCTGATAACAAACTCACCAGGTGATTCTCCCCCCACGTCTGAGGCTTGGGCTGAATCTGCTGAAGAAACCACACTAACAGCATTGGTAGGTATACTTGTAAGTGTGGAAGGTAAGACTGCTGATTTTTTTGTTGCCACGATGACACTTCTGAAATAAAGTAAATAAATTTTAAAATACAGAAGATCACTCAAGTTAATTACATGAATTTCAAAACAGAAAATAAGAAACCAACTTCTTTTTTCCTAATTTTTTCTTATCTCTATTTTGATGTACAACTTAGAATATACTCTCCATAAGAAATCTCTTCAGTGGTGTTCAGTTATTTACACTTCTTTTTTTAGAATCGAGACAATGTTCTACAGAAATATAATAATCAATTTTCACATTTCAATTTATATTTACAATATTCTTTAAATTTAGGATCATCTTTAATTATCCACCTTAAAATATAACCAAAGGTATATAGGAAAATAGGAATTTGGCATTCAAGTGGAAAATTAATTAACTTTTTCTTAACCTCAGAAGTGAAGCAGAAAACTCAACATGTTTCTGTAAGGATTTTAAAGCACCACTAAGTTGAAATGATAAAACCTTAGAAATCTTATAAGGTAAGAAAAAGCAGGTATGAACAATTTTTTAACATGTAAACAACCAAAGTTTTACTTTTTAACTCTCATAGACTGTCTTATATTACATAGAAAAAACAATGCATAGGCATAAAACCTAGATGTAAAAATATCAAATAATCAAATTTGTTCATCTTGGGTATTACTCAAACACAGGTATTAACCATATACCAATTTCATTAAGTGTAATACTTTATACCAAAATAGTAACTAAAAGGCCTTAATAGGCATAACTTAAAAGGCATTTTTAATTGAAGTTAGCTCCATAAACATGCAAAAATCCAGTTAATGAGGTAAAGAGGACAGCTGATACATAATGCACTCCCACAGCAGTGCTTACTTTTAATTACCTGGTATTAACCATAAGCCTAAAGTTTTCAACATTCAATTTATTTAATCACATCTTTTGTTGACAATATTGTAACTGCAAGCTTCAAGTACTCCCTTAACAGCTTTAGAGTATTCAGTTCCTAAATAAACTTACTTAGATACTTGATCCCGATATATGTATTCGACAGTGAAAATTATACAATTCCAGCACTTTAAAAATACATTTTGTTTTTATTGTTACATCAAAAAGAGACAATACAAAGTGAAATAGGTTTCGTTTTACTTCAGTGCCTATCATGTGACAGCAAACACCGTTGCCAATTAAATCAAGTTCTCTTGTGCTAGGCATGGCTTATTCAATGTACTTGGGGGTAGCTGGTGTCACTTCATTATAAGGGTGACTGCCAATGTTAACTATACACTAAAAAATAGAAGCAACAGCCACCTGAGCCCTCAATCCAAAATGGTGTGCTTAAATCATGGTAGCTTATATCGGATGAAGATTATTGACTTTAGGGGGAGTAGATGACCCCCTCTGTGCGCACATGCGCGTGTGTGTGTGTGTGTGTGTGTGTGTGTGTGTGTGTGTGTGTGTACACGTGTGCTGGTAGCACATTCAGAAAACAATAAAAAATGTAATTTGTATATTACCTACCATGGGGCAAATATTTACAAGCCTATTGTTTAAGAAAATCTCTAGATACCTATTTCGTAGTAACCTATTTTCAGGGGATGGGGCGGGGGGGATATGGAGAATTTACTTTGACATTTGTTCACAAAAGACAGAACTAGAAAGATTTAGTTTACTCATATGATAGGCAAATACTGATAGGAGCAATAGAAATTAACATTTAGAAAAGTGAAATTGCTTTTTCTATATTTGAAACTTAAGCCATAAACCTACCCTATGTACCAGCAATTCCACTCTTAGAAATTTCCTCCAGATAACTGAAGTCCACAAAAAATAGGTACAATAACATTCAGATAGCTTTACTGATAAGAGCCAAAAACTGGAAATAGCCCAGAATCCTTTAAGCAGAAAAATGAATAAAAATATGGTGATGTGTTTTTACAATGGAATAATATCCAGCAATAAAAAGATACAAACTACTGATTAACATAACACGTATGAATCTCAAAAGCATTATGTTGAGTGAAGGAAGCCGTACACAGAGGAACATAAATTTTGTATTTCCTTTTACATGAAGTTCTAGAAAAGACAAAACTAATCTATTGTTTAAAAAAAATAAAAATAAATTAAAATAGAACAATAATTGCCCATGGAGGGTAGAGACAGGCATTGGCTGAGAAGGAGCATGAAGGAACTTTCAAGACTGATGATATCTTGATTGGAAATTTAGGTTACACAGGTATTTAATTTGTCAAAACTCATCAAATGGCATACTTAAAAATTTGTGCCTGTTGTTGTATGTACATTTTACCTTAAAAACAGTATTGATGTCTGGTTAGAGATCTGCGCCTGAAATGTTTGAGTGAAGTGATCTGATGTATGCGACTTACTTTGAAATGCATCAGAAAAATAAGAATGACTGATGAATAGACAGATGGCTATATGGAGAACTGTATGATGAAGCAAACAGTTAAAGGCTAATTGCAGAATCTCAGTGGTGGGTCTCTGGGTGTTCAGTGTACAATTCTTGCAACTTCTCTGTATGTTTGAACATTTTCATAATAAAATGTTGGAAAGCTGGTAGAAAAAAAAAAATGTTTACCACAGATGTCCCATAATATGCACAATCTCTATGTGTCCAAGATGGCACAGTTAATAAAAGATAACAAAAGAACTTGACCTCATTTCTATTCCTTTAAACAACTGCCATTAATAACGTTTTTGTTTTTGTTGTTTTTTGCGGTACGTGGCCCTCTCACCGCTGTGTCCTCTCCCATTGCGGAGCACAGGCTCCGGACGCGCAGGCTCAGCGGCCATGGCTCACGGGCCCAGCCGCTCCGCGGCATGTGGGATCTTCCCGGACCGGGGCACGAACCCGTGTCCCCTGCATCGGCAGGCGGACTCTCACCCACTGCGCCACCAGGGAAGCCCCTAATAATGTTTTCAACCATGAATAATAGCTATACTTTATTTCAGTTCAGTAAATATTTATTGTCCAGTATCTTTCACATATTCTCATTCCTGACACATCTGAAGTGTGGCTACCTCTATGAATTTACATTTAACTAGCACTCCTTACATACTACTGTAATATGCTGTTATGACTCTTGAACTGAGCATGTACATGCTTTCACAACTCCAGTCCTCTGTATGTGCTATTTCTCTACCAAGACGCCTTCCTCTTAGTCCTGCTTGCCAGCAAACTTCCTTCTCACCTGTCAAAACCTTGCTCAAAGGTAAGCCTCCCCAGATTGCCAAGTCAGAGTTCACTATTCTTTGTGCTTCTACATGATCCTATTATATAAACTTAATAAATTATTAATGAATGCTACGATTAAGCACTGACAATATGCCAAGAATTATTACTCAATTCACAAAACAATCCTAACATACAAATTACCTCCATTTAAGAAAATTTAAAAAGTAAACCTCAGAAAGGTAAAGTAACTTGCAAAGGTAAATGGCAGAACTGTCCCACAATTCTGGGTTTATCCAAACAAGAGCCTCTAATTTGAACTGTTTCCTCATACTGACCTTTACGTTTTATTGAGATATAATTCACATTCCATACAATTTATTCATGTACAATATACAATTAAATGGTTTTTAGAATGTTCACAGAATTGTGCCACCATCGCCACAATCATATTAACATTTAAAGGTAATTCTATATTATAATCATCTATAAGCAATGGCAATAAAGATTTCCAAGATATTAAATTATATATGTACTACTACTACTAAAATACAAAAATATATCCGCTCAGAAATGGAAAAGTTGCATTCTTTAGCCCAGCTATGTACTTAGTACATAATAGACAAATAAAATTAATCAATGTCCAAATTCAATGACTGACTCAAATCATCACTGAGGAAGTAACATAATAATACTTTAGCTCTGGGTCACATAAAAACAAAGAAAATTCAGTAACAAAGACTCACTTAAAAGGACATTAAGCAGCAGGCAGATTTCAGGATATTTTCATTCCAACTGTTTTTACTATTGTTAAATTATAAAATTTCTGTGTACAAGACTAAAATCTTCAACACAGGGGGATCTTTAAGCTATCATATTTATCATGCATGAAAGTGTAAATCTAAACTAGTAAAGCATGTCTTAAAGTTTTAATAAAATGGCACTGTTCTCAGGCTACAGCTTAAGTTTCCATTTAAAAGACAAATTGAAATCCTTGTTAATTTTCAAGAAACAAATTACTGAATTTTTAATATCAGCCATCAATTTTAACAAAAAGCATTTCAAACGTTTTTGGCATAAAAAATTTGAAAGACAGGTAAGTCTTTTAGTTATATAAGCTATTTTTCCCAACTTTCAATTAAAAACCAAATATTAAAGTATAAAATTTCACATATTATTGCTTTTTTTTCTTTATACTCACCAACTTTAATGAATAATTAGTATTTGTGAACACTATGCTAAGGACATATATGAATTACATTATTTATATTTATAACAACCTATGAGGGAATTATTTATATTTATAACAACCCATGAGGTAAGTACTACATATTATTATCCCCATTTTACAGATGAGAAAGAAGTAATTTTCCTAAGTCTCCAGAGATAGAGAGTGTAAACACTTGACTTTTTTTTTTCTTACCTGAACTAGGGATACTTTTTTAAAGATTTCTTTTTATTGAGTAACGACAGAAAGCAACAATGTTTTCCAGATCACTAAGGTTCAGAAGTTCCATTTCAGAATTATATCAGTTTGAATTATCACAAACTTTCACATAAATGCTATTTTCTTTAACATGCAAATAGTTCACTAAAGGAGAAAAGAGCATTTTAAGCCTAGTACTTTAGTCCCTAAGGATCTAGCTGAAAAGCCAGACAAGCCCTTGAACTTTATCAAGATAAATCCCTGGCATCCGCTAATCACCAGAGAGGATCTTCAAATTAGATAAGAGCAAGAATTTTGGCATGGGAATGAACACAAACACCTTGCCATCCACAAAGGCCCACAACCTGGCAGCCTTTCAGCAAGGTTCCACTCATGTAGCTGTTACTCTAAACGTTCCAGCTATTGCTTGGAAGTTGATAATTCTTAAGATATGAGGAGAGCTGTGATCTCTGACACAGCATTCCAGAGATAAATACATGATCAGAAGGATGCTTTGAAATTCTCAAAGATACTCCTCTGGTCTAAAGCTGCATGAAAATAGTTTTTCAAAAGGTGTCTCTTGCTAAGAAAAAGACGGGGGAAAAACAGAGCAGTTTGCTTGCCATCAGATAGTATGTTAAATGCATACCAGACATGTAAGTTCCAAATAACCTCCTGAAAAATGCTATCACCAAAATTCCCCTTTGTTTCCTATTTCAATAAACCCCTTTAAAATGTATTCCCTGTGCACAGTTTCCTAAATAAGTTTGTAACCTACTCACTGAAGGTATCACTAAGGCATAGACAATTTCTATGCTACTTAAAAAGAAATAAATCCCAAAATACATGAAATTCGGGGAATTTATAAGGAAACAACTTTGAGTATATTAGTAAGATTTATTAAATGTAAAACTCTACCCTTAAGTTATTCTCACTATTCAATTAAGATTAATTTAAACAAATTCATAAAAATTGTGAATATTAGAAAAAACCTAATCATTTATACCTCTTCTCACCCTCAAAATATAGCCATTGCAGTTTGTTATAAATTTTTTGAAGCATATGGGAACACATATATCTATTTTTTCTAAAGATCATAAATTCCAAACTAAACTGTACTCTGCTTTTTCCATTTAATAATATATCTTGAATATCATTTTACATCAATACATCAGTTGTGCTTTTCTCTCATTAGTGGCTGCACAGTATTTACTATATTCATAGGAAACAACACATGTAACCAATTCTTAATAAATTGGCAGTTACATTTGCATAGCACAGCCAAATGACAGGATTTAGAGTCCACTGGCCACGGTTTAAATTTTAGCTCCACCATTTATTAGCGCAAAAGCTTAAGGCATTTATTTATTTTCCCTGTGCCTCAGGTTTCATCATCTGTAAAGTAAGAATAAAAACAGTATCTATCTATCCACCTACCTACCTATCTATCTAAAAAATGCACTTTAATACACCTTCACAGGGTAAAAGCTCAATAGGTATTAGCTTAATTATGAAATTCCTCTTGCAGAAAGAAAACATTTTATACTTGCATATATCTTCTGTATAAACTTATATAATTAGGTTTACATATTTTAAATTTTAATTAACTGCCAATTTTCCCTCAGATAAATTGTACCAATATGCCCTCTCAACAATATAAAAGTATTTCTTCATACCCTCATTAAGACTAGGTATCATCTTTTAAATTTCTGGATTTCTTCATGCTAAGTGTTATAGATTAATATATCTTCAATATCATTTCACACCAGTACATATTGTTCTGCTTTTTTTCTCTTTAATAGCTGTATAGTATTGCACAGTGTAAGGATAAGGAAACTGAGGCTCAGGAGGATGAGGTAATTTGTCCAAATTCACTAATAAGTAACAGAGCCAGAACTCAAACACAGTTTCATCTGATTTCTAGAGTCAATATTCTAACTCCTATATTATAAAGCCTAATAAAAAAGAAAAAAGAAAGACATCTGAATCTAGCAGCCACTATATCTATAATGTCACATTAGACATATACCAATATGCTATTGACCTGGAATTTAGACTCTGTCAATCTCATCATTCCACGAGACTGACCTAATCTTTAAACAGAGGTAGAGGGAGTAAGATGATAGAGGATGATGGCAAAAAGATTTTCCATTAAAATTATATATTCCCTGTGTTCTTCCAGAGCATATTAAGTATATTAATAATTTTAACCAGCTTGGATATCTAATGTGCCATCAAGTCTGAAGTAGAAAACTAGGAGATGAGATGAAATACAGAGAACAGGAGACACAAAGAAAATAACCAGAGGGAAATTATGATGAGGATATGTTAAAAGAAAACAGAAGCCAACTGGAAGGAAATCCCACTGGCCAAACCAGAGACAATCTGAGCATCAATATAAACAACAATAATAATATTATAATTCATTCTATAAAGTATGAAACTGTAAGGCCATATGATGAATGTGCTGAATCCATTTGATGAGGAGGGTAACAGTTTCTAAACCCCTCTTCCCAGGGAGGTACCTTAACAGTGAAGAAACCCAGAAAATACCATTTTTATAATTGATCAGAATGAGTATCGCCAGTAATGAGATAAAACCATGTGCCACTTGTTAGAATACAACAGGAAGAAATAGCTGTGATATTACTGCTTTAACTTGAATCGAATCCCTAGGACACTAATTAGACAAATCTAAACTGAGGGACATTATACAAAACAGCTGGGCACTCATCTTCTAAAGTTTCGAGGTCATTAAATTTGAGGAAAGACTAAAGAACTGTTCTTTCAAATTGAAGGAGGATAAAGAGACACAACAAAATACAACACATAAGTCTGAATTCGATCCTTCTACTATAAAGAGTATTACCGAGAAAATTAGTGAAACTTGAAAGGTGTTTCAAGATTTGACAGTAGTATTAATATTATATCAATGTTAATTTCCTTATTTTGATGAATGTATTGTGGTTATGCAGAAAATATACAATAAAATATTCAAAATGTGTGGAGTACTGTATCAATTTTCCCTCAACAGATTCAGGAAAAATAAAATTTCTTTTAACTGGCAACTTTTCTGTAAGGTAGAGCTTGTTTTCAGATAAAAATATTGATTTTTGAAAAAGAATATGCTTAACAACTCTGATACATACATGTCTTATAGGCAGAATTTCAGAAAATTTAATATAAAGAAAATTTTCATGCAAATTGGCCAACGGTTTCTTAGGACAGCAGAACCAACAAAGTCAGGAATCTATAGTTAGCTTTCTCAAGCTGTCAAGACTCTGAACACTTTGCTGAATTCCTGAATCTCGGAATCCACAGATTCCCACTTTTTTTCACAAAGGCTGGCACAGTACTGACAGCAGGGGAATGAAAGGTAACCATTTGTAAATACAGGTGATTTCTAAGTTGCAACAAATGAAGAAAAAAATTATTTAATATACAACTTGCCAATGTAATATTAAAATTATTCTTAAATAATCTTAATAATTATGTTGATAAATAAAAATTTGAAACAAAATACAAACCATACAACAAAATATCCTTATACTTTTTAAAACTGTATCAAAACATCCCTTTTTAATGTTGAAGCTACAAAATTTAACAAAGTTAAATTCTTGTTTAACCTTTAAATCCTTATAATTTATATATTTATAAACTAATGAGAACCTACTGTATAGCTAAGGGAACTCTACTCAGTGCTCCGTGGTGACCTAAATGAGAAGGAAATCCAAAATAGAGGGGATATATGTATACCTACAGCTGATTCACTTTGCTGTACAGTATACACTAACACAACATTGTAAAGCAACTATACTCCAATAAATTTATATATTTATAAATTTATATATTTATAACCTTTAAATCTTTATTAATTTATATATTTAAATCCTTATATTTATATATTTAAAGACTATTTACAGTACCTGTCAAAAGATCTGAACTGCACGGGCTGCTCAACAGATAGATCACCAAGAGCTCCAAGGCAGGCTGGTGGCAGAAGGGCAGGATCCACTGTGACTCCATCTCCTGGTATGTTAACCAAGCTTCGGAGAATGTCCTTCACGTTGATATTTTTTGAAACGGGAACTGATGGTGCAGCCTTGTTATCCAATTCATTTTCTCCATCGCTTTTGGTTTCCTGAGTTTTACTGACTTCTGAAGAAAGAGTGCACAGCACCTCACTGATGGCATCTGGGCCTGCACTGACACTTGGAGGTGCTACAGAAGGAGCTACGTCCACATTGCTTCCTAAACCAGTAGCCATTTCTTCCCCAATGCCTGAGTCCCTCCTTCGAGCAGATGATGCACTTTCAGATTCTTCCATGGATGCTGGAGATAATGGACTGAATGCTGCTGGTGAGTTTTCTACATCTTACCCAGAAAAAGAAGAAAAGTATGAATAAAAAAATTTACAACTCATTTTAAAAAGGTACACTCAGTCCTAATTATTTTAAATTATGAAATATACGGCATGTTCTAAAAGGTAAAAAACAAATTAAATAATCTATAAAATGTACGCAGCAAATAATTAGATGGTTTAATAAAATAATAATAATATAATAATAATAAATAATAATGACAAAATATCTTAGAAAACCCCAAATTGAATATGATATACCAATGGGTAGCAACACAAGGTTGAAAGCCATTGGCCTATAAGAAAAAGTCCAAAATCCTTAGGATAAAGTACAAGGTTCTTCAATAATATGAGTCGGCTAAGTTGTAAACTTTATCAGGGCAGGGAATGTACGTTCTTTAACACTTCATCTCCAGCACCTATGACAATGCCTGGGCCTACAACAATGCCTGGCAAGTAGTAGGTAGTCAATAAGTATTTTTCAGATGGCTATTCAACTCCAACTTTATCTCCTGCTACTCATGGCATAACACATAATACTTTACAACACCAATAATTACCTCTACCTCAATCATGGTTTCTACTGCTAGAACACTTGTTACCACTCCTAAATGCTTGAATAATGCAATGGTCCTTAAAATCTAGTTCAACAGGGAGCATCATCTTTTCTACTTGATGTTCATTCCCTCCAATCAGGTGTTCACTCCATTCCAACAAAAATGCTCCATCTTGCTAAATCCAATGGTCAGTTCTCAGTCCTAACAGCACTTGACATAGCAGCAGCAACTGATTATTCTCTCCAATGTGACAATACTTTTTTCACTTGGCTTACAGGACACCACGCTCTTCTGGTTTTTCATCTACTACCTTACTGTTGTTCCTTCCTTACCTCCTTCACTTCTTTTTCTCCTGGATTTCTTAACTTGAAGGGACTTAGTACTCAGTTCTTAATCCTTTTATCTTCTCTATCAACATTCATTTCCTTAGTGGTCTCATTAACTCTCAAAGTTTTAAATACCACTATTTCAATAAATAAATACACAAATAAATAAGATTCAGACTGTTATATATAACTGCCTACTCTGCATCTTCTTTTATGTGTCTGAAAGACATCACAAACTCAACATGTTGGAAACTGAATTTCTTATCTTCTTCCCTTAGTATGTTTCACCTTCAGTCTATCCAAGTGCACCTTATAATCATTCTTGACTACCTTCCATCTTTTGCATATCCACAGCCAATATTTTAAAATCCTGTTTTCTCACTATCAAAATATATCCAGAATCTGACTGCTTCTCACTAGCCCTACAGCTACCACCCTAGTCCTTCCCCAAAATTACCTCTTGCCCAGGTTATTGCAATATCTTCCTAACTGGCTATGTTAAGACTGTGACATTAATGGTTCTATTGGCCATGCTTCCTGGTATTCACCCCCTTGAGAAGTCATTGAGTCTGGGCTGGGCCTGACTCACTGTAACCAACTGAATGTGCTAGAAGTGGGCCAGTTCTGTGCCCAAGCTTAAGATCTGGCAATCTGTACATTCTCAGAATCTCTGAACACCTCTATAAACAATCTGGCTACCTGGCTGGAGTAAAACCAAGAAATTCATCTGAGAACAAGTGGCAAGGCCCCACACATACAACCCCAGCTTAGCCATTTCAGTCACTCAGCCCTAGCTCTTGGAGCCATTCTAGCTGAGGCACTAGATTAATGAGGAGAAAAGCCATTTCGGACTTTCCAACCCCAGCAAACAACATCTGTAGCAGGGATGAATCATTACCACTGCGACTTACCTGAATCAAATTCATGGAATCATGATAATAAGACTAAAACAGTTGTGAGTTTTAGCTTTGAGGTAACATGTAACACAGCAGTACATAACTAAAACATTGGTTTTTCTTGCCCTGTAGGGTGTATTCTTAAAACAGAATTCCAAGTGTTACTTTTAAAAACATATATCAATTCTAACTCCTGTACTCAAAACCCTCCAATAATTTCTCATTCTCCTTAGAGCGAAAATCCCTTTCTCCTTAGAGTGAAATACCCCCTTTCTCCTGGTCATTCCTGATAATTTTCCCCATTTAATTTTTCTTTTCTTAGGACTTAACACCTTCTAAAATAATCAATACTATACAATTTATTTATTAAATGTACTTATTTTCTACTTCCTCTCACTAGAATTTAAGCTCCAGGAGGGCAGACTTTTTTTCTTTTGTTCATTAATAATGAACAAGAACCTAGGAGGTACGGAATGAATATTGATTGGATAAATAAATCACCCCTGTTGGGTAACAGCTACTTCTGTAACTACAATACCTGCTTCTCTATAACTGGCAGCTAATTTTATAACTTTCCCTATAACTGGCAGCTAATTTTATAACTCCAATTATTACAGTTATTTGTTAACAAATCTGTCTCATAAGAAAATATAAGTTATTTATTCTTTACAACAAATGTGGAGTTAAACAAAAATGTTTAATATTTTATTTGTAAAGAATAACATATTCTCGGGCTTCTGTGGTGGCTCAGTGGTTAAGAATCCGCCTGCCAATGCAGGAGACACAGGTTCGAGCCCTGGTCCGGGAAGATCCCACATGCCACAGAGCAACTAAGCCCATGCACCGCAACTACTGAGCCTGCGCTCTAGAGCCCGCGAGCCACAACTACTGAAGCCCGCAGACCTAGAGCCCGTGCTCTGCAACAAGAGAAGTCACCGCAATGAGAAGCCCACGCACCACAACAAAGAGTAGCCCCCGCTCGCCACAACTAGAGAAAGCCCGCATGCAGCAACGAAGAACCACAGCAGACAAAAATAAATAAATAAATAATTTATTTTTTTTAAAAAAAGAATAACATTTTCTCATCTTTCAAATAGATGGCTCACTTAACGAACAGAAACCATCTCCCAATTGCAATTAACTACATGGTACTTAAATTAAAATATTTGGTTATTAGTAAAAATAAATACATACTCTCACTTTATACATAAATTCCAGAATCAATATTTTAACTATCATAAGTAGGTAATGTTTTACTTGAACTTTGGATGCCAGATAATAAAATACAGAAACTTACCAGGGAGTGATAAATTACCGCTTTCACTACCAGTTTCCTTAAAAGACTGGCTATGCCTTTCATTTTGGGGTTCCAAAATGTCTCTGTACTTCGAGACCATAAGAACAGAGATAAAGTATACAACTGCCAAGGCTAAAAACTGTGCTTGTTTGCTATCCTCCTGGGGAAAAATAAAAGGAGTTGATCAAGCCACTATTAAATAACATGTTTGAATCTTACTTTACATGACAACATTCAAATAGAAAACATGTTCACAAATCTTTCAATATACACAGAAAATAGTAATGAATTCACCTGAGCAAAGATTAGGCAAGTACTCTTGGAAAAATGCCTGTAAATATTAGGTTTTATGCTTGTGAAACATGAAAAGAGAGAAGCTGGCTTATTTTTTTAAATTAATTAACTAAATCTGAAGAGATATGTCCTAATATACTTTGTAAGATTAATCAAACAGCAATTATCATTATATGTGAACAACTATTTTTGCTTCCAACCATAAGAATTAAAATGTTTTAAAAAATCAGAATAACAGTTTTCCTAAGAGACAAGCATTCAAGATTTTTTAAAGTAACGTTATCAGATACAGAACTGGATGCCAAAGAAATTCTCAAGAGTATTTTAAAATAAAACAGACTCGTGTCCACAATTGAAAATATAGTGTCTGCCAGAAAGAAAAGGACAAACTAGACTGACCTCTAAAGAGGTCCAGGCTTCATCTCAGCTCTACAGATCACTTACATACCTGTACATCAATGACCAGTTCACATAGTCAAATTCCCCATTTTCAAAGGAACATTGTACACATCACTGATTTTGATAACTCTTCAAAATAGGTTTGAACTTAATTTAAAGGAAAAACTCAAATTCTTCCAGCAAATCCTGAAAACTACAAGTACCTCAAGTAGCAGCTAAATATAGGATAAGCGAAACAAAGAACACGGTTGCCTAGCAGATAAATAAATGGAAACAATTGGCACAAATGAAACTAAAGGTTAACAATTAACAAATATCAAAAGTTTTGGACACAATTTCAGAGAAAAATGAGATCTCAGAGTCTACTGAACATATCTACTTGATAGGATTATTAGACGTATTGTATGTATAATCTAACAAGAATCTATGGTACTTTTTTAGGTTCATGTGTAAGACCTTATCAGTCTTGATGGAAAAGATATATGTACATTTTTCCTTTTTTTATTAACCATCCCTTTTCTCCAGAAACTCCTCTATTCCTCTGCCACACAGTCCCACCATCTATTATAATAACTGCTGTTAATGGTATCAATGTTAAAAATGTAAGCAAATAACTTGCTTGGTCTGTTTATTCTTTTTTTTTTTTTTGCGGTACACGGGCCTCTCACTGTTGTGGCCTCTCCCGTTGCGGAGCACAGGCTCCAGACGCACAGGCTCAGCGGCCATGGCTCACAGGCCTAGCCGCTCCGCAGCATGTGGGATCTTCCCAGACCGGGGCACGAACCCATGTCCCCTGCATTGGCAGGAGGACTCTCAACCACTGCACCCCACCAGGGAAGCCCTGCTTAATCTTTTATAAATTATTTACACCTATCTAATCTTTATTCAGCCCATTAATATGTACAGTGTTTACTAACTACACTATGAAGTTTACAGTGTATGCCTGATTTGTGCCCAAATAAAAAATATCCCATAGATCCTTATGTTTAAGTCCTAACTCCTAAAACAAATTTACTTTCAATTGTAGCTGTCATTTATTGAATACTTACTGTAAGTCAGGCACTGTGCTATATTCATTAATCCATTTAAATAAGATGAGGCCTAGAGAAGTTAAGTAATTTACCTAAGGGCATACAGTAAATGAAAAAGCAAGTCTGAACTCAGATTAGACTGATTAAAAACCTTAGCTTTTAACCTCAAGGTAATAATTTATTTATATCCCCAGTCTTAGGTCATTTCCTTTTTCTTCAAAGTTTGCTTATGCTAGAGAGGCTCTGGGATATAGTTTGGGAAACATGGTCTTTTCTCTTTTCTAAAATTCTTGCAAGGTGATTATATAACTTTTATAATTACCAAAAAAATTCAAGTTACTTTCAGAAATGAACACGGTAGACACAGGAGACACTCTATTTCTCTGTCCAAATATCGTGATATAATAACCAATCAGAAAGTGCCAAAGAGCCGAATCATTCAGAGCCAGGGTGAGGAGCTGTGATTTCATTTTAAGTGCTATGGGAAGCCATTAGAGAACTTTTTTTAAAAAAACATCTTTATTGGAGTATAGTTGCTTTACAATGTTGTGTTAGTTTCTACTGTATGACAAAGTGAATCTACTGTATAACATATACAGCTATATGTATACATATTTCCCCATATCCCCTCCCTCTTGCGTCTCCCTCCTGCCCTCCCTTTCCCACCCCTCTAAATGGTCACAAAGCACCGAGCTGATCTCCCTGTGCTATGCAGCTGCTTCCCACTACCTATCTATTTTACATTTGGTAGTGTATATATATATCAATGCTACTCTCTCACTTCATCCCAGCTTACCCTTCCCCCTCCCTGTGTCCTCAAGTCCATGCTCTATGTCTGCGTTTTTATTCCTGTTCTACCCCTAGGTTCATTAGAATCTTTTTTTTTCTTTCAGATTCCATATATATGTGTTAGCATACGGTGTTTGCTTTTCTCTTTCTGACTTACTTCACTCAGTATGACAGACTCTAGGTCCATCCACCTCACTACAAATGACTCAATTTCGTTTCTTTTTATGGCCGAGTAATCTTCCATTGTATATATGTGCAACATCTGCTTTATCCATTCATCTGTCGATGGACACTTAGGTTGCTTCTATGTCCTTCCTATTGTAAATAGTGCTGCAATGAACATTGTGGTACATGACTCTTTTTGAATTATGGTTTTCTCAGGGTATATGCCCAGTAGTGGGATTGCTGGGTTGTATGGTAGTTCTATTTTTAGTTTTTTGAGGAACTTCCATACTGTTCTCTATAGTGGCTGTATCAATTTACATTCCCACTAACAGTGCAGGAGGTTACCCTTTTCTCCACACCCTCTCCAGCATTTATTGTTTGTAGATTTTTTGATGATGGCCATTCTGACCACTGTGAGGTGCTTACCTCACTGTAGTTTTGGTTTGCATTTCCATTAGAGAATTTTTTAAGCCAAAGAGTTACATCATCTATTCTAGATTTTGAAACTTCATTCTAGGAAATACAAAGTTACGGGGCAATAGACTCAACAACTGCTCAAGGAAAGAGAATGGGGAGAGAAAGAAGCAGCAATATTTGGTTCCAAAGTGGACCACAGTCAGTGGGTTCAAAAAAGCACAAGTAATGGTTTCTTCATTAAAGGAATAATAACAGCTACCAAAAGGCAAAAAATTGAGATCCAGGGAGGCATTATAGTACAATGGTTAAGATCAAAATTTCAAGAATCAGACTCCCTAGGTCCATAATCCACTTCTACCTCTCACTACTTGTAGGATTTTAAGCAGACTATTTAAGCTAATACTGCTATCTTTCTCATAGGATTATTCTGTGAATTAAATGAGGTAATACATATAAATCATCCAGTTATATGCTTAATACAAAATAAACTATTAGTTATAGCTAATAATTATTACCTATAACTACTTTTAACAAATTGTATACTTGTATAAAGCTTAGTGAAGAATCAAAAGAGGACTGAAACACTGGAGAAAGAGAAGGGCAAGTTAAAAATTGAAGTTATAAAGTTTATTTTTAAAAAACGTATATGTAATATAGAGCAGCTATATTATTAATATTATTATAATAATAATAATAATTATGTAATATTATTATGTAATATTAATTACAAAGTACACAACTAATATTATTAGTATTATTAATACTAAACACACAGTAAGTGTTCAATAAATATTAATGATTATACTTTTTATATGACTTTACAATTCCTACATGAAATTCTGCCATATTATATATCAAAATTAGCTAAAACGAAACTATTTTTCATCTTTAAAAAATTTAAAACACCACACGCAACATTTCATTGTGTGTTTTTATAAACAACCCAATAAACAACCCAATCCAAAAATGGGCAGAAGACTTAAATAGACATTTCTCCAAAGAAGATATACAGACTGCCAACAAACACATGAAAGAATGCTCAACATCATTAATCATTAGAGAAATGCAAATCAAAACTACAATGAGATATCATCTCACACCAGTCAGAATGGCCATCATCAAAAAATCTAGAAACAATAAATGCTGGAGAGGGTGTGGAGAAAAGGGAACACTCTTGCACTGCTGGTGGGAATGTGAATTGGTTCAGCCACTATGGAGAACAGTATGGAGGTTCCTTAAAAAACTACAAATAGAACTACCATATGACCCAGCAATCCCACTACTAGGTATATACCCTGAGGAAACCAGAATTCAGAAAGAGTCATGTACCAAAATGTTCATTGCAGCTCTATTTACAATAGCCCGGAGATGGAAACAACCTAAGTGCCCGCCGTCGGATGAATGGATAAAGAAGATGTGGCACATATATACAATGGAATATTACTCAGCCATAAAAAGAAACGAAATTGAGCTATTTGTAATGAGGTGGATAGACCTAGAGTCTGTTATACGGAGTGAAGTAAGTCAGAAAGAGAAGGACAAATACCGTATGCTAACACATATATATGGAATTTAAGAAAAAAAAAAATGTTATGAAGAACCTAGGGGTAAAACAGGAATAAAGACAGAGACCTACTGGAGAACAGACTTGAGGATATGGGGAGGGGGAAGGGTGAGGTGTGTTAGGGCGAGAGAGAGACATGGACATATATATACTAACAAACGTAAGGTAGATAGCCAGTGGGAAGCAGCCGCATGACACAGGGAAACCGGCTCGGTTTTTTGTGGCTGTCTGGAGGGGTGGGATAGGGAGGGTGGGAGGGAGGGAGACAAAGAGGGAAGAGATATGGGAACATATATATATGTATAACTGACTCACTCTGTTATAAAGCAGAAACTAACACACCATTGTAAAGCAATTATACCCCAATAAAGATGTTAAAAAATAAAAAAATAAAAATAAAAAAAAAATTTAAAACACCACACGCAACATTTCATTGTGTGTTTTTATATCATATAAAATTTTCAGAGCACAGATTCTGGAGTTAGAATCCTATCATTTACTAGCTCCATTAGCTTGAACAAGTTACCCAAGCTCTCTGTGCTTCAAATTCCTCATTCATAAAATGGGAATTACAAAGTACACAACTCAAGAAGTTGTTGGAATGAATAAGAACATGTGAAGCACTTATAATGCTTACTATGTAATAATGTGTTTTTCTTTTTGGTAGCAATACTCTGATATATTAGCTCCATTTATATAAACAATATTTTTAATATTCTAAGATTCTAAAATCATTGTCAAGAGAACTGGTATCTAGGCCTTCTTATTTCTACCTGACTATTTTATATCACAAAGAGTGTTCACTCTCAATACTTTGGGCCTCAGAGGAAATATGTATCAGCTAAGAGAACAGGTAAAAGAAATACTGTAACTTACAATGTCTCTGAAGACAACTGCCCTAAGTCGATTAATATCCATGTCTTGTAGAAGCCTGTCAAAATCTCTTACTGGAGATACACCACCAGTTACAATATCCACCGGACTCTATTTAAGACAAAAAAATATAAATATATACATTACACAGACATTTTTAAAAATAAACACAGTATTCCATAGGCTATAATGTTGTTTTTCCCAGTTTATTTTCCTACTTCTTTCTGTCTTCTTTTTTTGGGTGTCAGGATGGGCGTGGGGGATGTAGAAGGGAGTCATGAAGGAAAAAAGAAACTGCATGCTAACTCACCAAGTACGTGAAACACAAATTGACATACTTGAAGGAAAAGGTATCATGGACACAAGGAAAGTAAACATTTGGAAAAGCAGACAAGATTAAGTATAAGCAAATCTTCACTGTATACTTAAACACAAATATTTGAAGGTTATGTCCACAGACTAAAATAACTATTTTAGGACCTCTGTCAAATTTATTTAACTTTATGTTGAAATGAACAAATAAATTTAAGATCTTAATGGTAAAATAAGAGAATGCTTTTTTATTTAATTAATTATTCTGTATGCTTACCTTTGCTGCAGATTTCCCCATGGGAATCAGGCTGTGTGCTGTTTTCTGGACTTTTCCTGCTTTGCCTTTAATTTTCAGCTGTGAATGCTGTTGACACTCTAAGCAATTCCTTACTGCCACTGCACACACTGTAATTTATTTTAAGGAAAAAATTGGGCAAGAAAAAATTATATTTAAGATTATGAGACTGACAAAACTCACCTATACGAGTTACATAAGATTTGAAACATTACCTTCAGCAAATTTCTAAAATGTCCCTGGGCTTTATCACCCACTGTTTGTTTTCTGACTTTGTTAGATACTCTGTTAGGGCCCACTGCTAAAAGAGAATCAGTTCAGGAACCTTAATAAACACTGTACTGTTTCTTAGGTCTCACATAAGCTACTTGAAATAATCTTCTATGGAGGAAAAGATAGGGAAGAAAAGAACTTTTTTTGAAGGTGTAAGAAAGTAGAAAGTAAATCACATTGTCATCAACTAGTCCAGGGTAAAATAACCTTCTATTACCTTCATTAAAGTACAATAGTTAAACTAGAAACTTGCATGTTTTTCTTAAAATTTTTATCATTACAGCATGATATTAATAGAGACTGAGAGAGGGTAGAGCATTAAAAGGAATATTTATAGGATCTACCTTTTACTGGCTTTCATTAAAACTGTTTAAAAGGCGGGGGACAGAAAAGAGATTGTGATTAATATACAGTCTAAAATTACCTCTCTAAACATCTCACTTAGGCAATTAACTCAAGTTATTTAGAAATTAATTTTGAATTTTAAGTAATAAATTAGGTAATACACAATTGACTATGAATTGATTGATATCATGTAATCATCTCAATTCCCAACCAATTTGGTAGCACTGAAGGTATCTGTCTCAACAAGAGTGAGAGAGCAAATTAGGAACAAAATAGCAAACTTAAGTGATAAGGACCTTAACTGCCACCAGACCATCATATGGCTAGCACACACAGAATTGAAAAGGGAAAGTATTGAGAAAGGTGCTGAAAGAGAGCAACAACAGTTGGGAAAAGGGAAGGAACGCAGTGAAGAAGGGAGGGAGAGAGAATATGGAATACAACTCTGTCAAATTTAGAGTCAGGCCCAGGAAGATAACTCTTCCACTACTTTTGTGACAGGTTGCATTAAATCAAGTTTGGGTCTGCATTACAAAGTTAAAAACCACATTCGAGGGCTTCCCTGGTGGCGCAGTGGTTGAGAATCCGCCTGCCACCGCTGCAGGGGACACGGGTTCGTGCCCCGGTCTGGGAGGATCCCGCGTGACGCGGAGCGGTTGGGCCCGTGAGTCACGGCCGCTGGGCTTGCGTGTCCGGAGCTTGTGCTCCGCAGTGGGAAAGGCCACAACAGTGAGAGGCCCGCATACCGCAAAAAAAAAAAAATTAAAAAAAAAAAATTAAAAACCACATTCGAATGCCTAGTATCAATCAATCTCAGTAGCACAGTTTATTCTTACTATTGCCATCCTACCTTCTCAACCCCAACTTCAGGAAAACAGGAGTGAGGAGACCAGGGATCAAAACATTTGGACTGGGACTTCCCTGGTGGCGCAGTGGTTAAGAATCCGCCTGCCAATGCAGGGGACGCGGGTTCAAGCCCTGGTCTGGGAAGATCCCACATGCCACGGAGCAACTAAGCCCATGCGCCACAACTACTGAGCCTGCGCTCTGGAACCTGCCTGTCACAACAACTGAAGCCTAGAGCCTGCAACAAGAGAAGCCATCACCATGAGAAGCCCGCGCACTGCGTCGAAGAGTAGCCCCCACTCGCCACAACTAGAGAAAAGCCCGCACGCAGCAACAAAGACCCAACGCAGCCATAAATTAATTAATTAGTTTTTTTAAAAAAACAAAAACATTTGGACTGTTTACCAAGCTTACCATATTCTATTAAGTGATCCTGAACAAGGAGAACCTGTGGTGCCAGAATACACTGAATTATTTCCTTATTTTCTTCTTCAGTTATGAAAATGAGGGAGATACAGTATTCCCCTAGCTTCTGAATCTAATACTTCTTGAGTATAGTGAAGCACTGCTAGTGTAGTCTTGTACTTTCAATTCCAAAAGTGCACTCTTTTTAGGAAAGTGGAAAGGTTTTAAAAATGGCATATACAAAAACAATGGGTTCTAAATATTTTAATTATATTACTGATATAAAGTTTAAGGGTGTATCCTATAACAGAAAGAGTAGGAAGATTAGTTAAACTATATTGAAATTCCAGCTCTACCAATTTATACTTTTAAATTTTTGGCAAATTTCCTAATTTCTTTGATCTCAATTTTCCTCATGAATAAAAGGAAGAAAATACAAATGAATGAATGGCTGGAAGAAAACAATTGGTGACTCGTGAAAATCAGCAATGACATATGACAGTAGTCAATAAATGATAGCTTCTGTTTTGTTGTGCTTACCGTTTCAATCTCTCTCAATTAAAATTTTTTAAAAACTCCCTAAAAATAGTATACCAAGTCCTGTAGAGCATCCTAAGTTTAAAAGTACTTTGAATAGCATTTTGAGTAAAAATAATTATTGTACCAAAAAAAATATAAGTACATCTGTTTAAGTAACAGATATTCTTGCTAAATATGGGGAAATACTTCATTAACTAATTAGATTTTCCACTGTTGGTATTATATTTTCATAGGTGCCTTATTTCTAATTTGTCTTCATATGGCCATGGTTCCTAAAGATTTTGCTTCCATTTTTTGGTCCCCGTTTCTCCACCTACTTCTCTCCATTTAATAAGCAAATCACTAACAAAGTCTCAGTATTTATGACTAGATACAGGACACCTTCTGCATAGAGAAAACATTTTCTTCTTCACCTAAGGAAGTTCAGAGATCACTAAAACTTCGTTTAATTTACTTTAACTTTCACCTAAGGAAGAACTGCCTCCAGGAGAAGAACAGAGATTTAATAATCTTACTAACTGCTTTAACAAATTATCACAGCTTATTTGGATAAAGGCTATATTTGAATGATGCTAGTTTAGAACCTTGCTACTCAAGTGTGTTTGTTATGAGAAGCAGCATGAACATTACCTGGGACTTACTAGAAAGGCAATTTTAGGTCTCATCCCAGACCTATACAATCTAATCAGCATTTCAACAAGATCCTTTGGTGATCCATGTGTATGAATCATCTTAAAATTTGAGAAGCACTACTTTAAAGCAAAAAGAGATTGGGGGGTTGAGGGTGGGCAGAGAAGAAGTAATGCTGACCAGAATCAATGCAGAATTTTCAAAACACATCCTCCTCCTCTATTACCTTCACAAGTACTACTATAGCCAGTACATACAGTCCTTCACTCTTTGGAGGCTAAAAAGTAGCATAAGACAAATTGCCTAGCACACTTTTTCCCACCAACAGGAAAAAGAAAATGTTCAATTTAATATGTCTGGATCACTGAAAATTTTTTAAGTAAATTCCTAAGTAATGGGTTTTAATAGCTCACCCAGTCGGAGACACTGCCGCAGAATTCCTCCAGATGACATATTTTTTTCAGCTTCAATTTCAGTAAAGCCAAGAGAACTTGCAAATATAAGAACATCCACAAGGCTGATCAGTCTCTGCAAAAATGTCACAGAGGCTTCTATTGAAAGGCCTTGAGTAGGTTCAATATTCTCCAGCTCATGCTGTAAGGAATAAAGTTTGACATTTACATTTATATCCTGATAAAAATCCAATTTTATGAGATACATTCCATAGATTTCTAAATTTTACAACAAGCCAGGCTTTCACAAATCTACTTTAACAGAGGGATTTCCTTATCATTTCATCTTAAAAAAAAGCATACATACAGGTGAAACACTGTCAGTCATATTTTTCACTAACTCATTCATCCCTAATAATTAAACATTCTTTTTAGTCCCTTCATTCCTTGAACAGATTCTAAGGTCCTTTCAAGTAATTATAAAAGGATTCTGTTGCTTTTGAATTACAGAACCTATGATGCATAGTAACAACCACATTCAAGTTTTAATCAATAAGAATGCATGTCATGTTTTCACACCAACTTTATATAGTAGTTAAGTCCTTACTGTAGCCGATGTAGCAGCTGAAAGCAATGGCAGTATACCCCCGCAAGCCATGACCATATTGTCCATCACTTGAGAGATGAGATGAATTGTGTTGTGTACAAAGATGACATTATCACTGCTATTCACGAAGTCCATTACTGTCTTTGTGGAATGGCTGTCCAAAGATAAATGATGTTTACTGATAAAGCTAAAAAAAGGAAATCACAGTTTGCCTACTTGAGGGGAGGGAGGATAAGAAGGTGCTTTTGCTTCATCTTGAAAGCTGAGGAAAGATAATGATGCAGCAGGCATTTTGGAGGAGGGTGTATACTTCCTTAGAAGATGTAGACCATTCCATATCAGCAGTTACTACACATGCCCTTTTTCAGTGCTGAAATGTAAACACTATTCATCTTACACTTAATATAAAAGTTGAACTAAATTATCCTTAACTAGGATCAAAATTAAGAAGTGGCAAAAACTAAGAGGTAAATGGTGCTTAAATGTGTTATTAAAAATAAATTTTCTAATAACGTTTTCTTAGACAATGCCATGAAATGTTTTTAAACAGAATAAGAGTAGTATACAAATAACAATAAACACATTAGGCACTTTTAAAATTATAAATCATACAATGGAGGATAATCTGAAATACACAGACTCTTTATACTAAAAATACATTGGAAAATTAGATGTTTTACATAAATCCCAATTTTCTTTTTTTTTACTATTTCTAGAAATAAACCCAGTCAGTAGACCTACATTCAGGCAAATTATATGCTATATCATATGCTGTAAAGTACACAGCAAATTTTTTAAAAGAAAAATTTTCAAGTTTTTGTACTCTAAATATGGTACCTCATTTATATGAGAATAAACATTAATTCAATAAAACCCTACCACAGAAATAAGTTACAATCTACTTTTTAAGCAAATGACTGAAATTAATTGCAAAATGTCAACTATATAAATTTCTTTGAAAACAAACACTAAAATTTATATACATCTTCTATAATAAACATATGGACAAACCTTCTCCACATCTGTATGTCTGTTTCTATTGAAAATAATAGATCAGTGAGCAAACGCTGATGCACTTGAGACCATCTGAACTCTGGAATACGGAACATAGACCTGGAATCCCTCCTTTGTCCATTAACTGCATCTGGTGCTGTTCCTTGCCCTGGCTGCTCCTGTTGCCTTGACATCTAATAGAGAAAGTTAAAAAGAATAAAATCAGTTCAACTTCAAAGGTAGACATTAATAACTTAATAGCTTCTATGTAATTCATCTAACAAATACTCACATTTTAAGATACTAAGGGACTAAATCAGAGAAAAATTATCAATGAGTAATAACATTAATACATTTAAAGCAAAGATATAAAAACTGCGAAATCAGCACAATGCAGCAGTAACTGGCCAGGAACCATGTTAGTATTATCACCAGCTAATGCAACATTTTATAAAGGAATCAAGAAGCTTTTGGTTTTGAATACTGACATAAAAGAAAAGCCATAGCTGGATTATAAATTGGCTAGAATTAAGAAAAAACAAAAATAAAGACAACAGAATGAAGACCAAACCAACAAAAAAAGGAGGAGGAGGGCTTCCCTGGTGGCGCAGTGGTTGAGAGTCCGCCTGCCGATGCAGGGGACACGGGTTCATGCCCTGGTCTGGGAGGATCCCACATGCCGTGGAGCGGCTGGGCCCGTGAGCCATGGCCGCTGAGCCTGCGCGTCCAGAGCCTGTGCTCCACAACGGGAGAGGTCACAGCAGTGAGAGGCCCGCATACCGCAAAGTTGATTAAAGTGGGAAATGACAACATGCACCCACAGTGGTGTCATGAATCTCTCTGAGACACTGGTAATGAAGAAAGCTGTGTCTCTGGATCACACAAAGGCTCCTGTCTCATAAACAGACCTCGTGGAACAATTTTAAACCACACACTTTGTACCTAAAGTTACACACTGGCAGGTGGTTTTGCAGGAGGGTAGTCCTAGATTCTGCTTAAAAACTAACGTCCTAACTATGACTGGGTCATCAAATAAAGGGTAAAAGTATTTCCAATGGTTGCTTTATAAGCTAAAAATACACTAACACTGAAACTTGAAAGTAGTAACTTTTGATGATACTGTGGTGAAAATAATAATAAAAGCTGCCATTTAACAAACTCATACTGAAAGCCAAACCCTGTGCTAAAGATAATAATCTTCACATTCACTGCATTTATGTAATTGCAAATAGGTTATGAACCAATTCCAAAATAAAATAAAATAAAATCTAAGTCTATACACTTGTTCTATTTCAACTCAATACAAATACACTTCAAGAAAATAGTAAATATAATCACCTCAAGCACAGGCGGATGACGCTGAGATGCTTCCATGTTTGTAGTGGCCTTCAATTCCAATCTCTCAGTATCCGTAGCAACACTGGAAGCATCCAACTTAGCAATCCTCTGCTCAGAAGTAGTAGGAGACTCGAAGATACTACTATTAGAATCACTATGTAGTTTGGTTTCTCCGGCGAGGTTAGTCTTCTCCCCTACCTCCAGCATCTGACCAACATCTGATTGAACAGTTGCTTGGGAAGCAGTAGTTACTGGTGAGGTAGCTGAAGACCCTGACGCTGTCATAGTCAAGACTGCAGAATCTTTAGGATCTCGAGTTTCAGTGTCAGTTTGTTTCTTAGTTACAGGTTGTTCCTCTTGAAATATTAACTTGTGGTCATTACTAAACATGTCCATTCTTTCACTGGCTTCAGAAGCAGCTGGAGACAAACTGTTATCTTGGAGCTCTGTAGGTAGACTGGCTTCCTCAGTAGGAATACTTTCTACCTTCAGTTCTACATAATCATCATCTTCTTCTTCCTCTACTACAGACTTATCCAATAATTCTGGCACCTCTGAAGCATCCTCTTCTGAAGGAGAACTTATGGAAGCAGTTACTTCACTGACAGTCATTATATCTTTGCCAGTTGTTTTAAAAGAATCAGAGGAAACAGTCACAGCTTCTATTATGTCAGAAGATCCTTCTAAACTCTCTGCATTAGTTGTTTCATTTTTCAGTGTTTCTTCTAAAGGGACTTCATCGAGTAACTCCTGATTTTCTTGCACAGTTGTCCTTTCTTCATTAGATGTATTGTGAGTTTGCAGTTCAACAATGGATGCAGATTCTACTGAACTTGTCTTCCCAATGCTTGACTTTTCATCACTAGTTCTGGTGATATGAGAAGAAGGAGAATCCTTTGTATCCGATTGCTGGGATCCTACTGAAACATTAACATCCCTGCTAATGCCAGAGACTGCTTGAATTGGACTTGAAGAACACTGCCCTATTTCTTCATCAACTTTTCCCTGGTGTTCCCTAAATATATTGGCAAGGTTTTCTTTATGTATTTCAAAAGTGACCTACATGAAAAACATACAAGCAGTCAAAACATGCAAAAAAAAGAAAGAAAGAACAGAGCATACAGAACATAAAAATATTTAATTTTTCAAATATATGGTTTATATAATGCAGTAAGACAGTTTTCCTATAATATCTTTATTTATAGAATGATAAACAAAAGGTAAGTCAATCACAAAAATCTAAACAGTCAAAAACTTATAGCTAATCTTAATGCTAACAGGTAGCATGGCATCAAACAATAACAAGAATATAGTTATTTAGCCTATTCTTAAAGACATATAATATAGGAAAAGAGTACATTATATTCTACTGAATTCTATAACTTGTACCAGGATCTAAGTATGTACCATTGGGAAGTGCTTTGTGCACTATGTAATATATTGTTTCAAATGCAATGAAAACCCATTTCCCCATGATTTATCCTCAGCAGAGATCAAAAATATCAATTATGTTCACTTCATATATGATGCAAATCACACTTAGATATTATATATATTATAGCAGCTCTCTATATATTTATTAAGCTACTAAAACTTTCTCTTACTAAGCTAAAGAATATAAATTCTTTTAGCAATGAAATGAAAAGATCCAACCCTTCCCCTAAGGTCAACCATAATTTTCAAAGTTGAACTGATCACAAATGGTCTGGAAGTTCCAGTTCATCCATCCACACAACCATTCATTCCACTTGTATGCTGTATGTAAGAGATTACTATGTATTCAGCACTGTGAACATCTTCATATCATGCTTATTAGACTTTTACCCAAATAAATGGAAAACTTTTACAGTTAAAGTATAAAAGACAGTGCTGTGATTTTCAATGTCAAAAGGTTTATGAATTTCTTATCTCATCAAGCATTATTATATTACAGCCACCATTATGTGACTGCTGCTAGTGAATTTCAATGGGAACACCTCTCAAAAAAATAAAAGTATAATACATGCAGAAGGTATAAGCATAATTACAGTTTATCAATGCTGGAATTGTTTGTTTATGTAACCTGTATTATTATAACATATATAGTAAATTGAACCTTTTAGTCAACAAACCTTTATTGAGCCCTAGTATAGGAGGATGGTAGTAGATGATAACAAAAAAAGAAAAGATGATTTTTCATGCCCAAAGATTCACAGGCCTTTTTGAATCACAGATGTGTATCCATGTGGATACAAGGCAAACAAAATTATAAATAATGCACAATGTACACAGTTCCTTCCATAGCTATTAACTAGCCTTTGCTCATTACATATACAGTACATTCTTGCCATAATGTGGTATGGCTAAAAATAAAAATGTTTAGGAAATAAACATTTTCCTAATTTTAAATATGTGGGGAACTTTTTTGAATATTTCAAAATGAAATGCATGTATTCAACACTAAAGAGTAAAATGGCACAATAACATTAACAAAATATCAATTTCTTTTACACCCAGAAGGCTGATATCTTCTTTGAACTATGTTCTTTATTTTAATTGACCAATTCCTCATTTATTCATTCAAGAAAACTTTACTGAACATCTACAGTATGCCAGACACTGTGTGATGAAAAACAAAATGTTCCTACCTTCATGGTGCTTATATCCTAATGGAGTAGATGAAAAATAAACATGTAAATATATAAGATAATGTGAAGTAATAGTAAGAGATTTGAAGAAAAAAAGGAGATAGAGAATAACTATGATAGTCTAGATGGGAGGGTATGTTTTACTAGGGTAACTGGGAAAGGTCTCTGGAGATGTTATGTTTGAACAGAGACAAGAATAAAGTGAGAGAGCAAGTTACATGAATATCATGTAACGAAAAGACTTTCAGGCCGAAGGAAGAACAAATGCAAAGGCCCTGGAGCCAAAATAAGCTCCGTACATTAGAGAAACAATAAGAACCCAGCACACAGAGAACTGTAGGTGGTAAAGTCAAAGATGCAGCCATTGGCTAGATCATGATTATAGAGCAGTATAGACTATGTTAAAGACTGAATTTTATTCTGATACACATATAATGTATAATACAACAGTCTTATAGAGTAAGTTTAGTTTTGAATAATCATTGGGTTTGGTTTTATTCAAATTAAGGATTTTAAAAATTTTTATTATAAAATGTATCAATAAACATGAATATATACAATCTATAGGTACAGGTTAAAGAGTAGTTTTTTAATCCCATGTACCTATACCCACATCAAGAAACAGAACACTATTACTACCTCACAATTCTCCTATGTGCCCATCCCCAACTGTGCTCCCAATCGCCCCACCCCTATCAAGAGGAAATCAGTATCCTGGCATTTCTATTAACTGTTTCCTACTTGTTTTTTAATAGTTTTTACTACCTAAAAAAAGTATACCATAAACCTAGCTAGCTTTGTAAAAGAAAGGCCAATATTGCCACAACAAAGAAAGGCTCCAAGGAGAAGACAAGCTACACAGAATCTGTGTATTGGAGCCGGCTCCAGCTTCTCTAAGAGGATATATAAGGCTATTTCTGGGAAGTCTATAGGCAAGGTCATTAGGAAACACTGGGAAATATACAGGATAAGAGAATCTATGAGGCCTAGTGGGGGCCAGGTAGTGGGTATTTGGCATAAGTAAGGTCCAAGAAGAAAACTATTTTATATTGTATTTTCCAATTCTAAGCTCACTATTGTACTCTCAGAAGCAGAACAAAGCAGACCACATTTTTGAGGGGTGAAGTGAGAATCTTCAGGTGATCCAGGCAGCAGGACTAGAGAGAACAGGAACTAATCACCACATGGTGAAGACAAGTAGTCATGAGAACATGAGCCCATCTCATGTGGGTAATTTGTCCTCAGGCTTTAAAAAGATGTTACAAAGGCATCTTGCATTTCAATAATAATAGCTCCCCCTATATCTGTATCTTAAGTCAAACTATTCCAGTTTACATGGACGGTCATATGTCTGCTACATAGCTGCCATTCTGGGACCTCCCTTCACTACAGTCTTGGAGATTCCCTTCAGCTTTCTACTGTTGCCTATATCCCATATCTTCCTCTTTGTTTTATTCTCTCCTTTTGGTGCAGTATATCCTCCAGTGTCTGCTTGAAATTTTTGAGACCTAAAAGTAAATTTATTCTACCTTCATACTTAAAAGTCAGATAAAATTGTAGGTCGGAAAACATTTACCTTCAGAATATGAAAGGTATTTCTTCACTGCCTTCTTATTTCTGTGCTTACTGTTGGGAAGTCTGAGGTCTTTCTGATTCCTGATCCTTCATATGACTTATTTTGTTCTTTTTCGTGAAATTTTATAAAGTCTTCTCTTGTTCCTAGTGCTTTGAAATTCCACAATGATTCTTGCCACCGGTCTATTCTGATCCACTGTGCTAAATATACCCACTGGGCCCTTCCAGTCTAGTAACAAATATCTGTTGGTTCTGGGAAATTTTCTTGAATACCTTATACCTTCTTCCCCTCTTTTACCCCTGTTCTCCCTTTCCGGGATTTCTATTTTTTGAGATTGCACTGATTGGTCCTCTAATTTTCTTACCATTTCTCTATTTTTCATCCCTTTGTCTTTTGGTTCTACTACCTGGGAGAGCTCCTCATCTAACTCTTAAACACGTTTTTCATTTCTCTTATGTGATTCTATACTAGTCACTTGACTTCTCTGCTGCTCATATTTTTCCTCTCTAAAATGGGTAGTACAAGGGTAAATACAGACCTAGAAGATTTCATATTTTAAATTTCCCCTGGTGCAAAAAGGGAAAGAAAACTCCCTCTCTCCTCTTTAGCATTTCCTTTAGAAAACCTGAAGTTCGAAATACTTTCTCTGGTAACTGGAGATGTATGTAAATCTTTTTAAAAGATAATAAGCCTCTTTCTAGTTTAGCATCCCTAGGATATCTTTCCTGGGGGCACTGGAGACATTTCTTTCAAACATGAACATCAAGAATGATGGTGCAGGGCTTCCCTGGTGGCGCAGTGCTTGAGAGTCCGCCTGCCGATGCAGGAGACGCGGGTTCGTGCCCCGTTTCGGGAAGATCCCGCATGCCGCGGAGCGGCTGGGCCCGTGAGCCATGGCCGCTGAGCCTGCGCGTCCGGAGCCTGTGCTCCGCAAATGGGAGAGGCCACAACAGTGAGAGGCCCGCATAACGCAAGGAAAAAAAAAAAAAAAAAAAAAAAAAAGAATGATGGTGCCCTGTCTCCTGTCTCAGTGAGAGTTTAAGCTTATGTGCTTGGCTCCAAGATGTAACCTCTGAACATCCGAAAAACTACGCAGAATAATTCTGGATGATCACAGACATGTGGAAATAAGACTGAATCAATTACATTTAAATAATGAAAGATGAGGACTTCCCTGGTGGCGCAGTGGTTAACAATCCGCCTGCCAATGCAGGGGACATGGGTTCGAGCTCTGGTCCAGGTAGAGCCCACATGCCGCAGAGCAACTAAGTCCGTGAGCCACAACTACTGAGCCCACGTGCCACAGCTACTGAAGCCCACACGCCCTAGAGCCTGGGCTCCACAACAAGAGAAGCCATCACAATGAGAAGCCCAAGCAGCACAACAAAGAGTAGCCCCTGCTCACTGCACCTAGAGAAAGCCCGTGCGCAGCAACGAAGACCCAATGCAGCAAAAAATAAGTAAATTTATAAATAATAATAATAATGAAAGATGAAACAGGGGCATTAAGTGAAAAGAATCACAAATGTTTTAACAATGTAAGTGTACTCTGAGCCAACATCACAAAGTACCAAGTGATAGAAACAGACAGAACCACTGCAAATGTCTGGAAAAACACATATGTAAAAATCAACAAAGTTTGAAGCAGCAGAATGCAAATAAAAAAATAAAACTTTTAGTGATTGAAATTTAAAATAAATCCAAATAAACTGAGACATTGGATAATTAGTAGAGTAAGGATAAGTTTTCATCCTATGACAAGACCAAGTGATACTCCCAATGTGAGGGGAGACTGCCACCTCCCTAGTTCAACTAATATAATTATCACAAAAGAAAGTTATCAGCAAAAACACTGCAATCCATTTCAAAACCAAGTATGCTCCTATACTAAAGAGCACTGTTTTGAAGAATGAATAAAACAGACTTGAAACTGAAGAGTTAGAACCTACATTACTGCCACTATAAAACTCATCCAGGATGTTAAAACAGTACAGTAAAATTTCAAAATCCTATGACTATACCTGCCCAATGTATTTTTTTGGTGAATGTCAATCATCATCCTAAAATGGTGTACAACAGGGATTTAATGGACATTTCCAAAGCTTACGTCTAAATACTACTATATATATATTTTTTTCTTATTAGGTAATAGGATACAAACTTAACAGAACAAAATGTGTAAAATGGTAAGAGTCCTAAAAAAATTCATTCACACTTTTATGTTAATGCTTTTATTAAGGTTACTAACGTAGTGCATAGCAACAAAAGTTTTATAACACCTTACTGTAGCAATAGCATATAGTCAATTATATAGAACTGATCTTTCCTGTGGTTTATAAACAATCTGAGGAACTCCTCTTGGATTTTCATGTCCCCTTTAGGGCCAACAGAAGATACATATTTTTGCTATCACAAACTCTCTCTTAAAGATTTGTTTCCATGATGCTCTTACTAGTATTCACTTAAGTTACAACTTCCATGACTGTCATCATAGTTAGTCTTTCAACCATTTGATGAGACCATTCATTCTAAAGGTGAAATATAAGTCTGTGTAATATATTTCTTTCTCAATTCTAACTACATTCATAACCAGCAGACAAACTTTCAACTGGCCATTGGAAAAGACAGGTTAAAAGGTAGTACTTAACATTAATTTTTCAAGCACAAGAAGATGGTTTCTGTAATACATATTTCAATTCAAAGCAATGTACAGTTTCATAAAGTACATTCTTAATGTGCCACAAGGAATATATTTCCTTTTGTGATAAACAGATTTGCAGTCAAATCTGTACCAAAATAGTGCTTTGTCTTTCCTAAGCAAACCAACTCTTTCCTTTGTAAATATGAATATTAGAAATGCTTTCACATTTTTGAAGTTGATTTTTAAATCTCCTTTTAATTTACTCCAATAGTCGAAAAGCTAAATGGCAACTGAGTAATTATCACTGTTGTTATTTTTTTGATACCGTTCTCCTAAAGGTATTTGTGACTGATAATTCCTAATTAATTACCAGATACTGTTCTAAATTATTCAGCTAAAAGATTAGTTATTAATGTTCACAATCATTAGATAGCTAATCTATAGCTGTTTGTAACGTTTGGAAAGTACTTCTATAAACTACTAAAGATACTCATAAGCTAATAACTATAACATTTCTTCAGCCATTACTTTCAACTTAATTGACATTCAGATTTACTGATTAGGAGATAAAAGATAAATGCAATATATCAAGAGATTAACATTATTAATCCATGTATTAAAAAATTTAACCTGTAAAATTTAGACTTTAAATGTTAGCAATGTTTAGGAACTGGCTTTCTTTTTGGAAGCAAATATATCTCTTTCATTGTATGTTATTTTCCTTTGGAAATACCAGCTGTATATGATATGCTAACTTCTAATTCTTAGGTTTCCAAGTTTTCCACAGTTGATAAATAAGATATATTTTTCTTTGAAAATAGCTGAGGGACTTTCCTGGTGGTGCAAGTGGATGGGATCTGCACTCCCAATGCAGGGGACCCGGGTTCAATCCCTGGTCAGAGAACTAGATCCCACATGCATGCTGCAACTAAGAGTTCGTATGCCACAACTAAGAGCCGGTGCAACCAAATAAATATTAAAAAAATTATAAAAATAAAAATTGCTGAATCTTCCCATATGGAATATCAATAAGCATAGCTCAAAATGATCACCACCACACAATAGGAGATCTTTTACAGAGACTCTGTTGCAACAGCTTACAACAATAATGGTATAAAAGATATAACAGTTAAAATCAAATATTTATAAGCTTACACATATTTACTGATCTATTTTATGCAAAGTACCCTGGTTACAAATCTAAATGTTCTGGACAAACCTAAGCACTTAAATGCTACCCTAATACAATCTGACTGGAGGGATATCAAGCATATAGCCTAGGTTATCCTAAGAAAACTGCCTAAAATAATTAGTTATGAAAACAACATTATACATTCGATAACAAAGGACAAAGAGAAAAAATGCCGTGAGGAAAACAAGTCACATATGTAATAAGCACTATACACTCATCATGTAATAAGCTCAAAAACATTTTTTGAATAGGTAGTATACTTTGCATTCAGAACACACTACCCCAAAATATGGCACATTGGCACACTATTTTAAGATGAAGGAATTTGAGAAACAGTAGGTATAGAAAAGACTCTGACCTTTTCATCCTCCTCGAAGCAAATCATAGAAACACCAGGTTCTAGAAGGACTCTCTCATCTCCCCCTTCTCCCTGAAGCTTCTTATGTGAGAGGTGCCTATAGCCCAGAGGAAAAGAGCACCCTTATCTCAAAGACAGAAGTAGGCCGAGAGGAATCGGAATAAACAGGCCTTGATGATTTTCCCCCAGTTTACTACTCTTAGTTCATACCCTTTGTCCTTCCACGCTTTTCCACAACTTTCCACCCTTCATCAAACCTAGTATAAGAACGCTCAGGCTTAACCGTTTCTTTGGGTCTTCACTTCCTTATGAACACTCCCATTTCATGTAAAACATATTAAATAAATGCACATGCTTTTCTCCTAATAATCTCTCTTTGTTAGTTTAATTTTCATGTCCTGCCAGGGACCTTAAGACAGTCAAGGAAAAGTTTTTCTCCTCTACAATTCACATGATTTTTTTTTCATTTATTTATTTATTTATTTTTGGTTGCGTTGGGTCTTCGTTGCTGTGTGTGAGCTTTCTCTAGTTGCAGTGAGCGGGAACTACTCTTCGTCAATGCAGTGTGCTGACTTCTCCTTGTGGTGGCTTCTCCTGCTGCAGAGCACAGGCTCTAGACACACAGGCCCACTAGTTGTGGCACACAGGCTCAGTAGTTGTGGCTCGCAGGCTCTACAGCTGCAGGCTCAGTAGCTGTGGCGCACGAGCTTAGTTGCTCCACGGCAGGTGGGATCTTCCCAGACCAGGGCTCGAACCCGTGTCTCCTGCATTGGCAGGTGGATTCTTAACCACTGCGCCACCAGGAAAGTCCTACAATTCACATGATTTAAATATAAAACAGTATATAGTGTAAAAGTCTCCCTCCCACCACTGGTCCTCACCTGTACAATTAATTCCCCAACAATCAGGTAATCAGTTATTAATTTCTTATGTATCATTCCAGAGTATTTTTGTGCATATACATACAAATACAAATTCTCACTTTCCCACTTGTTTAACTCACTAATATCCACTATACACACTGTTCCACAGTTTCTTTTGTCACTTAATATATCTTGGTGAACTATCTCAGGATAGTTTTAATTTACAGTCCCTTAGGAAGTGTCTTTTCATAAATCTAAAGTACTTTTTACTTAGTTTTCTATGAGTTGTTTGATCATGGTTTTCATTCATTTTTCTATTAGTTTGTCTTTTCATATCTATTTCTAGGAGCACTTTATATATTAGGAATGTTATTTTTGCTCTGGTCCTAAACAGTTTTCCCAAATTTGTCATTTGCCTTTTGACTTTTGCTTATGGTATTGTTTGGGTTTTGGTCACAAAGGATTTTATATGTTTTAATGTAGTAAAAAGAATAGTCTTTTTTTTCTCTTTAATGGTTCTAGATTCTAAATTATACTTGGAAAATTCTTACACACTCCAAGGTTACAGAAGAATTATCTGTGTTTTCTTCAAGTACTTTTGTTTCTCCCTCCACCCCCATCACAGCCCATTTAATTGATCCATAGGTTAAATTTCTTCGTACTCCAACTTTTTTCCCCCTAGATGAATCCTGTATTATCCCAACAATATTTATGGACTACTTCAAGTTTTCCCTTTATAATATACTAAAGTCTTATTGGAACTTTGTATATTTCTGGACTTTCTCTTCTACTCCCCTGGTCAGCCTATCTCTTCATGTGTCAATACTACATTTTTAAAATTATTGACATTTGGTAATGTATTTTAGTATTCAGTAGAGTTAGTCCCCCTCACTGTTCTTTACAGATAAGTCTTCCTGGATATTTTTACTTGTTTATTTTGTCTTACATTTCCTTAATAATTAGCTTGCTCTGTTTTTTCTCCACCAAAAGAAAAAATGATTAATTAGTATTTTCCTGGGATTTCATTAACTTTATAAAATAACCTAAAGAAATGTTAATTTATTATAACTTTATGATGTTGAGTCTTCCTATTCTAGGAAATATGTTTTTCCATTTGTTCATGCCTTTTGTGTGCCCTTTGGGAATGTTTTAAAGACTTTTTCAAGTAATTCAAAGTGTAATTTAGAGATATATACAAGATAGTACTGGCAGTATACAGAAATTACTTAATTGTACCTAGAAATAAATGGAAGTACCGAGAAGATGCTGACATTTAAGTTTGGTCTTCATTAATGATTACTCATATGGAGGAAACAAAAGGATTAAGAGCAAGGGGAGATGCCATGCAGAAGGAATTTAAGAAGGTATGTGTAAGAAAGGATGGTGAAAGAACATGGTTCATTTAAGACACTGAAGTTATTTGGTAAAGCAGTAACATTAAAGCATTTCTAGGAGTGATGAGCAATAAAAATAGTGTAAGCAGTGTCAATGGCAAGGAGGTAACAGACTACTAAAGGCTTTGGGAACCATGAGAAGGAATCAAAATTTTATCATACAGGTAAGGGCAAGCTTTATTTATTCACTGCTTAAAAGGCAACGCAACCAAATAAATAAATAAATAAAAATTCTTTTTAGAAGGCAACTCTGTGATTTAACACAGACCAATTACAAAGTTATTTTCTAATGAATTTGACTTGTAAATCCTACTATTCCACTTATATGTAGCTTAAAATAAACCCAATACAAAAAAAAATAATGAAAAACAAAAAATGGGACATACCTACATACAAACTGTCAAGGAAGGGAAAAAAACAAATTTAAAAGTAATACAATTGTATTTTTGTTTACATTGACAAACACTCTCTCCGGAACCAAATTTTAGTAAGGTTGCTCTGAATCCTCGTCTCACCTGGGCCCTCTGTCCTCGTCAGACCTACAGCTCTGAGTTTCAGCAAGAATCCTAGGTCAGTTTAGAGAGAATCCCCCATCCTCAATATCTGTTCACACTTACATCTGATCAGTTCCTCATTCCCCACCATCTCCCAGGTGATATCTAATCAGCCTGGCCTGTCTTCAGCAAGAGTCCTGTTAAAGTCCGGTTAACCAGAATCTCCCCCACCCCACATGTTTCCTCTTATTAAATTTCCATCTACTGAAGCCCTTCCCCCCATTCCTACCTTGTTCCGTGGCTATAAAATCCCCATTTCTCATTGCTGTATTCAGAATTAAGTCAATCTCTACACTCAGGTCTTTTTTTCACCTATTACAAGAGTTCCTGAATAAAATCTAATTTTACTGCTTTAACTATTGTCTGACTCTGGTTCTCTTCAACTACATTTTAAATTAATTTCAATGTATTTTTTAAAAATTACCTCCACTAATTTTTCTGAACAGAGTTTTAGAGAAATCCAGAATATGAAAAGCAAATTAATTCACTCAATTATTTCTTCCTAGAATTTTAAGTGGTCTGATATTCAGATGTTACATCAAAGTTGCAACTTTTGGTCTGAAGCTCACCTCTTTTAGTAAGCAATGCTAGTAAATATACAAACAAACTTTACTCTTTCATAAAATGATTTTTGAACGACACTTCCTTATTAACACCAAGTGAGGATGCAATTTAAAGAAAGCCTTCCAACCAACTTAGTATTCTCTTAATCTCTATAAATCATACTAACACATGGAAACATTCTAGAATTAATTTAAAAGAAATTTACTTAAAGAAATATTCTTCCCTCCAACTTCTTTAAAGTATGAAAACTTCCATCTAATCAATAATTGTTCCCTATTCCACAACATGCCTAAAAATATACATGTAATAAATACTAAGTTAAGCTCATTTTGATGGGCAATACCAGATATGTTTTTAAATACTTGCACAACAGCTGAGATACACAGAATGCTTAGTGTATACTATTTTAAGCATCTGGCATATATTGAGACAATCTTCAAAGCAACCCTAAAAAGACAGGTAGCATAACCCTCATTTTATATGCATGAAGATAGGAAGCACAGCAACATAAAATAACATCACACAGCTACTAACTTACTAATCTTTTCATTTTTACAAAGATTAATCTTGACCAATTTTATTTTCTTAAGAACAATCCAGACAGGTACTCTTGTGCAAAGCTAGAATATAAATTCATACACAAGTTTTTAGATAGCAACTTAGCAATACCTACTAAAACTTTTAAAAACATGTGCAGACTCCTACTCGAACCTTAGGAATTTATCCTACAAAATAAGAGACAGTTATATAGGAGCAGGCTCATCACTACTCAAAAACAAGGGAAAATTAAACTATAGTGCATATGCAATACACTATAATACAACTCAATAGATTTTTAAAATACCACCTCCACAAATTTTTCCAAATAAAATTTTGGAGAATGCCAGAATATGAAAAGTAAACTTGAATCATTTATTCAATCATTCCTTCCTAGAACTACATGTGGTCTGATAGCATTCAGACATTACATCAAAGCTGCAGCTTTTGTTCTTAACTTTACTTCTCCCATAATATTATGCAATATACATATACCTAATAATATGCAGCCATTAAATTCATGTAAGAAGTGTATCATTAATTGAAAGAGTACTTGTAAAATAACATAAGTATTATAGTTTTATAAGAAAATAATTATATGTATGTGTATATTTATATACAGAAGACTAAAGTCTTGCACCAAAATATTAAGTCATGCACAGGTGATTGGATAAGAGGTGATTTCTGGATTTTGTGTGTATACATTTGTAGTAGGTTCCACATTTCCTACAATGAGCACATATTATTGTACAAATAAAAAAAACAATAAATACTATTTGTTTAAAAAATTTGAAGCCAACGAATACTTTAGCAATTAAGTATAAAATACTGACAATCCATGAAGTATGAAAATTTTGTAACTCTTGAAATTTCTTACAAGAATACGTAGCTTTTAATGTTATTACATAGACACCATAAACTCACACATACAAACACATGCATGTTTATATTTGCCAGTTTATACCTTGTGATTTCTAAAAATACTTTTAAGAAACCACTTAGAGAATTCTAACAAAACTGATTTCCACATGCTTTTTACCCAACCTAAACTGTACTTTCTTCTTGTATAAAATGACTGACATTTATGTTTAAGCCATTTCATCAGACTGCTAACAGCAAATAAATCTAAAGATAATTTAAATAACCCAAGATAACTAAACACTTTACCCCAAATTTATCATCTGGGGGAAAAAAATCTAAGTCATATTATATCTTTAAGTCAAGTGAAAAAAACTTTTACTTGTTGATTATTTTAAGTCATAGATCGATTCTACCTTGGCAATACAGGCCGCTTAGACAAAACACAGTTTTACCTGTTTAGAAAAAAATGTTTTTGGACAGTTCTTACAATTCAGAATATATTAAATGCCTTAATCTAAATTTCAATTAAGGAGTAGAAGCATTTTAGCATACCAAGTGAAAACAGTGTTATTTAATTACTCAAGATAATGTTCAATTTGAAGCATTAAAAAAAGGTAAAGAAAAAGAGGAATAATAAAAACCTAGAAAACACACAAAGTACAGTTACACTAGAAGAGCCCATTACTGCTTATAAAACCTAGTTCAGCTGTTGGAGGAGAGGGATACAGTGACAAACAGCTTCCCTGCTACAAAGGTGGCAGGATATCTATCAAACTGGACAATAAAATTGCAATTGAGTTTCTATGGCTTTTTATAGCAGCTACATGTATCCTGATGTAACTCTGCAAAAGCTATCCAATTCTGCAATGTTAGTTTTTTACACACCGGTTGTTTATGAAGAGCCATGTTATAAATTTGTGATACTAAGATTTTAAATAACTGCAAACAGGAAAAAAAATATACATTACTTCAGTATTATATGCACTGAAATATTTGTAAACCTTTAGAATTAATATCTTCAGAGAAAAAAATTTGGTTCCAATAATTTCAGCAGAACTTTTATCAGCATGCTACAAATTGTTCACCTACTTACTCAATCACTTCAGCTCCATCCTAAACTTTATTAAATATTGATTTGAAAAGCTTTAGAGTATAAGTTTTCCATTTTACTTTAAAAACAGATATCAAGATATTAAAATTCAAAAAAAATTAACATAGCTACATTCAAAATAATTACTTTATATAAACTTCATCAAAGAGAAAAAAAGCTTTTTAATCAATGAAGAAAATTCATAAAAGAGAAATAAAACTGAAAGACATTTATGAAACATTAAAATTAAAGGTGAAAATCACAAGAAGCAACTTGTAACTTTAAGTTTTTCTTTTCCCCCTCATTAAGTAAAGCTTTAGCACTTACTCTTTAAAGTATACTTTAATAGCAAAAAGGGACAGGTGTAGTTTTACTCAGACAAAATACTCTACATGAACTTAATCAGTGTTTACTCCATTTTACAACTGTAATACTAAAACTTGAGCCAAAGACTGGTTCTTGGCTCAAAGTAGGCAAAAGAAGCCTCTCCGTAAAGTAACTATTTTCCTTGCAAAGGTTTTAAGATCTGTTTAAAGCCCTAAGTCACTGGAGTAAAGAAAAATATGAACTATATAAATTCACACAGAAAACTTAAAGCCTGTTTTGGGTTTCTGTGTATAAATTTGAGTCTAAAAAATACTGATTTCAGATACTTCATAAGAAAAGTACTTTATATTTCTTCTTTTAACATTTCCTGTGCCTTAAAATATGCTCCCAGAAAGAAAAAATACATTTTCCTTTATGATAAAAAATGTATTAAGGGGTCATAACTGGGGTCCATATTTAATTTACATAGACTTCTTCTATCTTCATTATGCTTTCTAAAGAGTATATTATTATTAGCATCTTAGTGTGAAAGTGGGAAGGGGAAAATTTTATAAAAGTTAGTCAAAATAATTCCCTGTACAATCTGAGGGGCCCTCAAAATTCAGAGTACATAAGAAGGACTTATTTTAAAATGCAGATTTCTAGGAACATACCACAAGATTCAGATTCAGATTCTGAGGTGGGGTCCAAGAAACTAGAAGATGTACATCCCAAGTTCCTCTGATGAGATGATCCCTAAAACATACTGTGCGTGATTCTGACAAAGACTCAGATAGACACAGACATAGATTCTGACATAAGTAATTTAAAGACAGCTGCTACGGCTATTTCCTGGGTCGTGGATAAGAGAAGACTGAGGCACTAAGGCACACACAGGGTGGCATGGCGCCACATGACAGTGGAACCAAATAGCCCCAAACAATGATGGTGTAGTTCTTCCTCCTCCTTCCTGAAACAAATATTTAACATGCAACTGCCAAGCACTCAGCACTATGCACAGTTACGGGAGATATGACGAAGTATAAAACCCTTCATCCCTGCTGAGGGCTTACAATTAACAGCCACTTTTTTTGTTGTTTTGTTTTTTGTTTTTTGTTTTTGTGGTACTCGGGCCTCTCACTGCCGTGGTCTCTCCCGTTGCGGAGCACAGGCTCCGGACGCGCAGGCTCAGCGGCCATGGCTCACGGGCCCAGCCACTCCGCGGCATGTGGGATCCTCCCGGACCGGGGCACGAACCCACCTCCCCTGCATCGGAAGGCGGACTCTCAACCACTGCACCACCAGGGAAGCCCTAACAGCCACTTTTGACCAAGAATATAATATGAGTTATTACAGGATCATACTTGCTTAAATAAATACTAGTCTACATTTCCTATATGACACATTACTCCTCTTCTTCATGTACTTTACACACCCCCAAGCAAACCAAACAATTCCACATGCTTTTCCCTCAGGGTAATCATCTATGCACCTCTGCTTACGCCAATTCCTCCACCAGTGATTCTCATCACCCCAGTCTCTACGTACCCAAATCTTATTTATTACCCTTCAAGGCTGTAGTCAAATGACATCCATTCTACAAACCTCTCAAAGGCCCTCTCCTTTCACTGTGAATCTCTCTTCTAGGACATTTATTCCTTCCTGCCCTGTCTTTCAGTACATGTATTATCTCCCATATTAGAAAGTAACTTCTTTCAGGATAAGATCTGTTCCAGATTCATCTTTCTATCTTTTGTAGTAAACCTGAAGGTAGTCAACTAGAAGACAGGAAAAACAAAAGGGAGGAGTGTTAAGAACAAAAAGAGGAAACATAAAGGTAGAAAGGGGAAGAAAAGAGGTGGGCCACTGGAGTAAGACCTAGACACAGAGTGACTGAAAATGAGTAAGAGAGCCCATGGAGGGTCTGACCAACAGACAGGGGAGAGGAGGGAAGGGAGCAGAGACAAAACAAATATAAACAGAGAAAAAGAAGAGGTTGGGGAGGGGTGGGGAGAGAGAAGATAGGGGGTACAGAAAGGGTGGAGGAACACTGGAGGGAAAAACAAAGAAAGAGAAGGAGAGGCATGGGAAAAAAGAAGATGGTGGCTAAAAGAAGAAACAGAGAAATAAGCAAAGAGGGAGCAAGCTAGCTAGGCAGTGATAGAGGGTAGCACAGACTGCACTAGGTACCCACAGTCAATGCCAATGCAGGGGGTTGGGTGGTGATTTGTCAGATATTGGGAAGAGGAAGAAAGTAGGGGGAAGAGAGAGAGTGAGGAAGTGGGGGGAAAGAGGTTAGGGGAGGAGAGAGAGGAGAGAGAAGGGGGGTATTAAAACCTTTGCCTTTGGGGCTTCCCTGGTGGCGCAGTGCTTGAGAGTCCGCCTGCCGATGCAGGAGACGCGGGGTCG
>NW_006797755.1:2658001-2715496 GCF_000442215.2 Lipotes vexillifer
AAAAAAAAAAAAAAAAAAAAAAAAAAAAAAAAAAAACCTTTGCCTTTGAGCACCTGAATTATTCATAGCAGTGAAAATGAATGAAGCAAAGCTGTATGTAACAATAAGAAAGAATCTTAGAGACAAAAGGTTTGATGAGGAAAAATAAGTAACAAAGAGTTCACACAGTACGACGTCCCTTTCATAAAATACAGAAACAGGTAAAATGAGAGATTATATTATTTAGGAATACATTTTTTTAACTTTTTCAAGAAGGGAATAGTAAACACTAATTCAAAATGGTGATTAGATTTGGGTTGAGGAGGGCAGTTATTAGAAAGGGAGAACCTTTTTTAAGTTGGGTAGTCATATAGTTTCCTTTATAACACTTCATAGCATATATGGTATGCAAATTATTTTGGATGTAATTAATTCTTCATTTTAAAAGCTGTATTTATACCAAACATGAAGTGACTAGGGCCTTAACTAGTATGCTGGCAGTAAGAATGAGAACAAAAGAATTAACAGGAGGAATGACAGAACTATAACAAAGGAAAATAGTCGTTTAATTCTATTTTCTGTGATTTCACTCATTAACTCCTAACTTCAGATATACACATATATTACCACATTTACCATTTTTAGATTTGACATCGATGGTTAAGAAGTTTAGAAACTTCCCTGAGTTTACACAACTAAAAATTACTATAAATCAGAATTCAAACCCAGAACTATCCTGTCTCCAAAGCCCATGTTCTCTTCATTACTTACACTAACAGACTGGTAACTGGATATAATATTTAGCCATAAATGCTCAATAGCTCAAAGGTGCCTGAGATTTCTCCAAGTCTGACTCTTTTGTTTTGTGGACGAGACTAGGCTATTGGACCTAAATAGCCTATCATTTCAGCAGTTCTCAAGCATTTTAGTCTCAGGATCCAAAGTACTGGTACCTTCCAAAAATCTTTACTTATATGGGGTATGTCTATTACTAGCTACCATATTAGAAATTGAAACTACGAAATTCTACAAATATTAATTCATTTCAAAAAAGCAATAAACCCAGTATATGTAATATAAATAAGATATTTTTTGAAAAATGCCTTTTTCAAAACAATAATAATAATAATGAGAAGAATGCTATTATTTCATATTTTTGCAAATCTCTTTCAATTCTGGTTTAATAGAAGATGGCTACATTCTAATATATGTTTTTGTATTCAATCTGTTGTATTATATTGTTTTGGTTGCAGTACATGAAAAAAATCCATCCTCTAACTAGATACATAGCTGGAAGAGGAGGACCTCACCACTCCCTGAAATGGTCTCCTGGGCTCCCAAGGTCTTCAGGCTGTACTTCAAGAATTACTGCTCTAAAGGTTACATTCATTTAGCCATTCTTCCTAAGGACGCGACAAACTGGAGTGTATACAAAAGTGCTGAATTAACATAGAATATGTAGAAATTTTTTTAAATCTAATTTATATGGGCACTTCCCTAACCGAGAATTCTCCCAGATATACCTGAAGCCCAATCCAAATTACGTGAAACCAAAACTCAACCGTTTTTCTCATTATCTCTTGTAAAGGGAAAAATAATACTAGCAGAAAATCAGTCCAGACTGCAGTAGCCCACTACAACCGAAACCAGAATAGCTGGGCATCAGCACAAACTAAAGTTAGATAAGAGGTGGCAAAGCATTTCTGTAAAGTGCCAAATAGTAAATATTTTAGGCTTGGGAGTCAAAGAGTCTCTGTCACAAATACTCAATGCTTTTAACATGAAAGCAGTCTTAGAAAATACATAAATAAATACAGGTGGCTGTATTTCAATAAAAATTTATTTACAGAAACAGGCCAGGCCAGATTTGGCCCTCAGGCCATGCTTGGCTGAAGCCTGCCTTAAGGGTTCAGCTTAAAACTGGTCAGCTTAAAAATGTAGTGACTAAAACAAATTCATTTTATAAAATCACATCTTTGCCTCATTTAGCACTGGATTATTCTCAAACATAAATCTGTAGAGTAATATCTTCCAATCTAAGATATCTTTGTAAATCCTTATGATAATAACACACCTTCCTCTCACTGAAGAAGGAGGAAGAAGAATGAATAACTCTTAAGTACTTACAAATTGCTAAAAGTTATTCAAACACCCAAAAACATATATTTAGGAAATGACAATATATTCCAATAGAATGGCAAAATATTCCAGAGTAATAACTATGATAGTCAATAAACCATTTAAAGATATACCAAATTTATCAATTCTGTTCTTTATCCTTCTAGTCAATTTATAATTAATATTTATTTGTTAACTATATTCCTTCTGTGTATATATAGAGTTCTTAAACAAGATATAAAAACCATAAACCATAATAGAAACTAATAAATTTTACTACATTAATTATTTGAAATGTAAAATTTCCTCAGAAGACACAAACATAAAACTCCAAACATAAACAGACAAGCAACAAATTGACAGAAGACATTCATAAACAATATAGGTAGCAAAGGATTAAGACCAAGAATACATGAAGAACTTCCACAAAACAACAAAAAAATGAAAATTAATATTATGGAAACACAGTATTTAAAATTCATCAAATTTGCAAACTTTTTTAAACTCTAGCCATAACAAGTGATAAGGTGATATGAAGCCATGAGAATTTATACATTGCTGGCAAGAATGTAAACTGATATACCACTTTGGAAAAGGAATTGTATTACCTTGTAATGTTTAACATCTGCACCCTACAAATCATCAATTCCACTTCTAGGAACATATAGAGAGAGAAACTTCCCAATATATACAAAACGCATCAAAAATGCTCATCAACTGGTAAGCAGATAAAGTCATACCATGGAATACATACAATTGAGAAAATTGACCAACTACATTGGTCAATATGGATGAATCTCAAACAATGATAAGTAAAAATAGAAAGCTGCAGAAAAATGCATTTAATACAATACCATTGATATTAAGTATACACATGAAAAATAAAATTCTTTAGTGTGTTGTCTGTGTGTCTGTGTGTTTCTATAGTTAAAACATAAATAAGACATATTTCAAAACACCAAATTCAGGTGAGTGGAAGAAGAGAGAGGGGTTGAAAATGGTAGACAAAGCAATTGGGATAGGGAACCCAATTCCATGAACACTGGTAGGTACATTATTCCTTATACTTTTTTGTATGTCTAGGACATTTCATTAATATTTTTAAACAAAAGCTCTACATAAATAACTAACTCTGGCTTAAGTTTAAAAAAAGAGAGAGATTAGTGATTCTTCTAAACCAGTTCTTTAACTGACTGCAACATGAGCAAAGGCAAAATTAGCCAGAGCTTTTTCTGTTTACTCAACCACCTTATACTACTAAAATAACTTCTCATCTTTGAATATTGTGCGCCACCTTGTGTTCAAAAAGCTTCAAAATACTACAAATTTCAGAGAACCATATCTTGAAAATGGTCACTTGAAAATATAAATTCCTTCATGCTGTGTTATAAGGTTTCACTTTATCAACTTAAGCACGCATGAAAATGACATTTGGAACAAAACTATTTTGATAGAGAAGAAGTTGGAAATATTTTATATTCCTTTTTAGTTATTCCCTTTTTTAGTTGTTCACTTCACTGCATTTCCAGAGAATAACCTGCCTTTTTTCCTTGCTTTTAAGTATATAAAATTTTGATGAAGAATAAAACTCAAAATTACAGACATTTAAAATGCTAAAATACACTTTCATTTTAAAAAACTTACCTTTGAATGTGTGATTGATAAAGTGTCTACCCACACACGCCAGCCACCCCACTCATATTTGATTGCATGGTAAAGTAGGATTCGGAATATGGCATATACCATTTCTGTTATCTTTTGCTCATCTGAATTCTTAGGATTAAAATAGCAGAGAGAAAGCATCCACTCTTGCCACACAGAACACTGTAGCAAGCTCCTGAAAATTGTAAGAGGACTTGGAATTACTTAAAAAATAAATCACCTGAAAGAATTCTAAAAATGTAAAAGTTTAAAACAAAATAAACAAAACAACCAGCTTTATTATGCATCGAAAACAATTAAACAGTGTGGTATTGAAAGCTCAATTAACTGTTTGGTACATTACTTGTATACCTTAATGAAAAAAGCATATAGAAAATTCATTTCATGGTATTTAAAGCAATTTTTCTTAGGAAAAATGGGCTTATTCAAAGCTAGACTTGAATATTGCAAATAAATGCTTTCTGATCCTGCTTACCTTCTATTTTCTCTGCTGTTATTAAAAAGTTTAATCATGTCAGAAAGAAAGGCTCTGCGAACTTCCATGCTCTCTGGGCACTGGGGAGAATTTCGAAGTAGGGTTGCAATTACTTTTAGTATCTCTGTAAGACAATTCATAAACTAGTAAAAAACAAAACATTACAAAAAATTCATAATGTAATATCAGTATATTTCAATTTCTTTCATTTCCCTGACATAATGTCTACTGAAAACATCCGCTTCTGTGTTATAAAAAAAAAATCACCTGCAGCCAAAACTGACAATACATAGAAAACATCCATAAACAAGAAAAGGATCTTTTAATTTTGTCATTAGAATGTGTAAAGCTAAATTTTAAAAGGTTATAATAAATCAAATTAAATTGTAAACAATTAAATGATGGTAAAATTGCAGACACCTCTCCCTTATCTCTGCCAGTTAGTTAAACTGACCTTAAAAATATCTGTATATAAATAAAATCTCAGAAAAAAGAGAATAAATTCTCAGCTTCTTCAACAAAATCTGTACTATGCACATACTCTTTCCTTTATCATTGTGAATTTTAAAAGCTATCAAGATTTGCTTCCATAATTCTAAATCTAAAATTAGATACAAAAATATCAAAAGGAAATTAAAACCTATTTAACACCCCAAACAAATAAAACTGCTACCGTAATGGTCTTAAATATAATGCTGTATAAATTTCTAGTACTAACTTTAAGAAAAGAAATTCTTTTAATACTGAGATACGGAACTTTAAAGAAAGAAAAACAGCTATAACCCTGAATTTAGAATTAAATAATATGTCAAAGTTTTACCCAATTAAAAATTGAGGATTTCTAAACCAGCACTTTGCCAAGGTTTTTGGTGATTCTGAAGCAACAAGTTCAAAATATCAGATATGAAGTTACTTTATCATAAATTTAATGATATTTTAGGAGCAATTTATGAACTCTTCTAATGACAAATTCAAATTTTCTCTACCTGCACAATGATTACAATGATGATAATCATAATAATGATAATGACGATAATAATAGCCACTAATTTTGAGGATATACTATTGTGAGACACAATATTTAAGAAAACACAGGTATTAATACATTTAATCCTTATACAATGATAGGTTGATACTATTATTATCCCCATTTTAGAGACAAGAAAAATAAAGAACACCTAAATTAATTAATTTACCCCAAAATCACATAACTATTAAGACATGTAGACAAGATTGAAAAGCTATAGACGTCCTATGTTTTTAAACACCACATTACACTGCCTATCTTTTCTGCCAGTATATTACATAGATAATATATTTTAAAATTCTTACTTTAGTAAGTCATTTTTCCATAGCTACATAAAATACATTTTATATTACATATATAAAATCAAGATATTTTCGGGACTTCCCTGGTGGTCCAGCAGTTAAGACTCTGCACTGCCAATGTAGGGGGCCTGGATTCGATCCCTGATCAGGGAACTAGATCCTGCATGACACAACTAAAAGATGTCGCATGCCGCAACTAAAGATGCCACATGCCAACTAAAAGATTCCACACGCCGCAATGAAGATCCTGTGTGCCGCAACTAAGACTCGGTTGCCGCCAAATAAATAAATAAATATTTTAAAAATAATAAAATAAAGGTATTTTCCTTTTTTACTCTCTAAAATAATGACACCACATCTCCCTAAAGGCTGAGAAAAATTAACCATGTGACATGTGTTTTTAAAATTAGTACTGAAATAGAGTACCACGAACATGACCATAACTCACCACACAAAAAGTAATTAAATTTTGAAACGCTACAGTTATTTTAATATCAATAATCTTAAAAAGCAAGATGAGAAATGTACATGTTTTATAAGTGTTTAAGAACTCTAAATATCAAAAGAAAAGACTGGTAACCAAGACTAAGTGCATAAACAATAAAGAAGATGGAAATTTTTCAATTCCAAACTTGGTATTCTTAACTTGACAGTAATTTAAGATGAAAGCTACCTCCATGGTCCATGTAACTTAGCCTGACATCACTAAATAGTGCAATCAAAACTATACCAAAAATCTGAACATATATTAAAAAACCAAGATCTTATGCATATAATTCTTCAAAACCTCTATATAAACATTTCCACATAACCTAAAGTCAATGTGAAGTTATATTCAACATCAAACACAAATAAAACTAGTATTATATTAATGCCTATAATGAAATATTATTTGAACAATGTGTTTTCAACAATACCAACTTCAGGTTCTTCAGTGATTTTCCTTTTTAGTAGCAAAATCTACTTATAAAAGTATAAAAAGGAAGGGAGTGGAAAAAAAATAAAATAAAATAAAAAATAAAAAAAAAGAAAAAGAAAAAAAAATAAAAAGGAAGGGAGTGGGAGAAATGGGAGAAGGTGCTCAAAGAGTACATACTTCCAGTTATAAGATGAATAAGCTCTGTGTATGTAATGTATAACCTGGAGACCACAGTTAACTATACCATATTATGTATCTGAAAGTTGCTAAGGGAGTCGATCTTAAAAGTTTTCACTACACGTAACACAAAAAAAATTATAACTGTGTGAAGTGATGGATGTGTTAACTAACCTTACTGTGGTAATCACTTCATAACAAACACATATATCAAGTTATTAGATTGTACATCTTAAAAGTACACAATGTTCTATATCAATTATATTACAATAAAGGTGGAAAAACAAAAAGCAAATATCAAAAAAATAAATAAAAGTATGTTAAATACATACGAGGATTTTGTATCTTAACTGAAGAATCAGGATCTGGATGCTGTTTATGTATCACCTGAGTACAAATCTGTTCTATAAGAATCTACAGAAATGAAACAATAGATTGTATTAGCATAATCACTGTATTACCATCACTATTTATGAACAACACTAAACAACATTACACTAAACAACACTACAACATTACAACACTAAACAACATTAAGTATACAGTCCAGTACTGTCATGCTAAATATCTCTTGCATTATATGGAATAAATAATTTCAACATCATAACTCTACTTTTACTTGATTATAAAATGAGACATCGGGACTTCCCTGGTGGCACAGTGCTTAAGAATCTGCCTGCCAATGCAGGGGACATGGGTTCGAGCCCTGGGCCGGGAAGATCCCACATGCTGAGGTGCAACTAAGCCCATGCACCACAACTACTGAGTCTGCACTCTTAGAGCCCATGAGCCACAACTACTGAGGCCGCGTGCCACAACTACTGAAGCCCACACACCTAGACCCCATGCTCTGCAACAAGAGAAGCCACTGCAAAGAGAAGCCTGCGCACCGCAACAAAGAGTAGCCCCCGCTCGCTGCAACTAGAGACAGCCCGCATGCAGCAACGAAGACCCAACGCGGCCAAAAATAAATAAATATTTTTTTTTTTTAAAAAAAGAGAGACATCAAACAGTCAATACAATGGAGAAAATACTTAAACAGAGATGTCCACACTGTTTAGAAATTCACCGAATAATAGATTTATTAAGATGCAGCCACATTTCCTTTATATAACTAGTTCCAAAATCGTACATCAAACCTAAATGATCTTGTTTCATCTAGACACTACCAACTCAATTATACAGGTATTTTCATAAGAAATTAGGAAGATTAAATTCTAACTACATTCCTACCTCAAATAGGACATTATATGTGGTCATTGTGATTAAATTTGTCTGAAGCATGAGCCTTTCAGCTAGCAATGAAAACAATCCATGTCCAAGCATGACTTCAGCTTTTCTTCTGCAATTACATAGAAAAAAGAAAATCAAATGCAGAGTTTTATTATTCACTATTTAGTATGCATACTGATGAAGGAAACACAAAAATGTTTTTCACATTATTAACAAATTCCAACTCAATAATGCCCCAATTTTCTTAGACCTAGAACTTATAAGGCCACAAAATCTTTAATAGAGAAATACAAACTGCAAATACATAGGCACAATTAAAGTTTTAAAAAAATATGACTGGCTATGCCACAGCACAGCAAAAACTGTCACCAAAATCTTCAAAATAATTATTTATTAACTAGCTGCTTCTCTCCATTAGCCATGAGCTAAGCTCTACCTTAAATAATAATCTAAAGCAGACGAAGTAAAGTAGAAAAACAATGTGGAAGAAAAGGTAGAAGACATGCAAGAGAACTTTTAAACGAATACTGTAAAGATAAATATATCAATACTAAATTAAACTTCCAAGCAAAACTTTAGAAACTGAAGGATCACAAACTAAATTCTACCCCTGGGTTTATCAAATGTTTTCTGCAAATGGCCGGATATTATATATTTTAGGTTTTGTGGACCATATGTTCTCTGTAGCAACAAATCAACACTGCTGTTATAATGTATAAACAGCCATAGATAATAAGCAAATAAATGATTGCAGCTGTGTTCCAATGAAACTTTATTTACAGTCAGCCAGCTGGATTCAAAATAAAGATTACAAGTTTACCAATACTTTTCTACCACCAAAACTGTTCATTTTGGACAAATTTGGTGGTGTCCATTTCTGGTAAAAGGAACAATAGGTAGGACATGAATATCTGTATTCAGCTAAGACAAAAGGAAACATGGGAGTTTCAGTTTTTAGTTACACATACAGCAGAACACAGTATGTGACAAATAACCAGGTTACTATGTTAGCTTTACAGTATAAAGCAATGATCAAGCCACCTGAAATGAAGTCCCTACCTAGATTTACCTAGAATTCAACTTACACAAATGTATTCTTACAATAAACAACAAAAAAGGAAAATTTAAATAAAAACATGAACAATATATTCCTGTTCCCTACTTCATTTTTAACGTGTAGAAATGGAATTAAATTTATATAGCATTTGATGAATAAAAATAAATAAAAGATAGACAAGGGGAACCACAGAACGTAAATACTATTCCCAAGATTTATAAAATAAATATGTAATATACAACAGTCCATTTTAGATTTCATGCATACTCACTTTGGAGCCAGGTGTTTTAAAAAATAGCCCATTGCCTTGAGAGCTTGTACTCTGATTCCTTCACTTGTTGATGCCATAAGTTTATAGATAACTCTGAATAAATAAAAATTAAAAACAAATTACTATGAGTATGTATTTCAAAAGTAAATACCTAAGATATACTCGTGTATATTTTTTCATATAGTCACATAATTTTAAACCTAACTTCAAGTAAGATATGGGTGAATTTAATATACATTTCTGACATTTAAAAACTTGTTTATCAACTACATGTTGTCTTCAAGAAACCCACTTTAAATACAGACACATATAGATAAAAAGTAAATGAATGGAGAAAAATATACCATGTTAATTTAACACTAATCAAAAAGCAAGAGCAGCTATATTAATTTCAGAAAGAAAAGACTTCAAAGTAAGGAAAGTTATCAGGGATAAAGAAGGGCATTACATCATGATAAAGGGGTCAATTCTCCAATATTACATAACAATCCTTAACATGTATGCACCTAACTATAGAGCCTAAAACTGTGTGGCAAAAACTGACAGAACTTCAAGGAGAAACAGATGAATCTATTATCATAGTTGGAGACTGCAAAACCCCTTTCTCAAAAATGGACAGATCCAGCAGGCAGAAAATCAGTAAGGACATAGTTAACCTCAAAAATACCATCAATCAACAGGATATAACTGACATCTATAGACTACTTCATTCTACAATAGAAGGATACACATTTTTCTCCAGCTCACATGGAACATTCACCAAGTAGACCACATCCAGGGCCATAAAACACACATAATCAACAAATATAAAGACTGAAAATTATATAAAGTTTGCTCTCAGACCACAATGGAATTAAATTAGAAATCAGTAACAGAAAGATAACTGAAAAACCCCAAAATACTTGGAGATTAAACAACATACCTCTAAATAGCATGTGGGTCAAAGAAGAAATCTCAGAAAATTACAAGTATTTTCAACAAAATGAAAATGAAAGCACTACTTATAAAAATCTCTGGGATGTTGCAAAAGCAGTGTTTACAGGAAAATTTATAGCACTGAATGCATATATTAGAAAAGAAGAAAGATCTGAAATCAATAACGTAAGTTTTCACTCTAGGACACCTGGAAGAGAAAATTCAATTCAAAGTAAGCAGGAGAAGAATAATAAGTATTAGAGTAGAAATCAATAAAATAGAAAATAAAAAATCAATAGAGAAAAAAACCAACAAAACCCAAAGCTGCTTCTTCAAAAAGATCAATAAAATCAGTAAGCTTCTATCCAAGCTAAGGAAAAGAGAAAGGATGTAATTTACTAACATCAGAAATGAAAGCAGGGTTATTCCTACAGAATATTAGTGCTACTGATGCTACCTGACTTCAAGACTTACTGTAAAGCTACAGTAATCAAGATAGTGTGGTACTGGTAAAAGAATACACAAATAGATCAACAGAGAGCCTAGAAATAGACCCACATAAATCTAGTCAACCAATCTTTGACAAAAGAGGAGCACAAGCAAGACAATTAACAAAGATATTCTTTTCAACAAATGATGCTGAAACAACAGGACATCCACATCCAAAAAATGAATCTAGACACAGACTTTACACCCTTCATAAAAATTAACTCAAACGTGGATGGATCTAGAGACTGTCATACAGAGTGAAGTAAGTCAGAAAAAGAAAAACAGATATCGTATATTAACACATATATGTGGAACCTAGAAAAAGGGTACAGATGAACCGGTTTGCAGGGCAGAAACGGAGACACAGATGTAGAGAACAAACGTATGGACACCAAGGGGGGAAAGCTGCAGGGGGTGGGGGTGGTGATGTGCTGAATTGGGAGATTGGAATTGACATGTATACACTGATGAGTACAAAATGGATGATTAATAAAAACCTGCTGTATAAAAAAATAAATAAAATTAAATTTAAAAAAATTAACTCAGAATGGACCTCAATGTAAAATGCAAAACCATAAAACTCCTAGAACACAACAGAGAAAACCTAGATGACCTTGGGTATGGTGATGTCTTTTTACTTACAACACCAGAGACATGATCCACAATAAAAATAAATGATTAGCTGGACTTCATTAAAATTAAAAACTGCTCTGCAAATGACTGTATCAAGAGAATTAGAAGACAAGGCATAGACTAAGAGAAAATACTTGCAAAGGAAACATCTGATAAAGCACTGTTATCTAAAATACGCAAAGAACTCTAAAACTCAACAATAAGAAAACAAACAACTGGATTTTTTAAAAAATAGGCCAAAGAACTTAATAGATACCTTGACTAACCAAGATGGAGTAAGGATAATACAGCCTTTCTATTTTGTGTATTAGAACCACAACTATAGAAAAAACACAAAAAGCAACCTCCTAAGTACTCCAAAGACTAAACAAAACTAGGTGCATTGGTGTAGGGGAGTTAATACTTGCAGATTACCCATTTCAGAGGTAAGAGTCTCAATTTTCAATTTTCTTTTGTAAATATGACGCATAAGTGGGTCCCTGTCTCAGAGTTCGTTTCTGTCAGAAGTTCAGGTAGCTAATATTCTGAGAAAAACTGTCCTTCTGGTTAGAGGAACTAAGAAAATGGGTCCTTATAGGCTAGAGAGAGTCATGAATAGGAGAAAACAGGAGAGAAGGATCATCAAAATCTGTGTAAAAACCTGCAAAAGCCCTAAACCGACCCAAGAAATACAATGTATGGGGCAGACTCAGACCAGAATAATAATTTAATATTCTAAATTGAAAGAAGACCTGAATTATCACCCAATTCTCAGCCTAATCCCTGAGTAGTGCATGTACAAGAAAAACCCAAAGCAAGACAAGAGAGGTTTTAAAAATGAAGTGCCATCAGAACCACCATCCACAAAGGACAGATAGAACTTGCAGTCTGACCCTTCTTGCTAAAATAAACCAAAACAAAACAAATCAACATTTGTTAACAGATCATAACAAGTCCCAGAGTTGATTTTAAAAACAAGATAACACAACATACATGATAGATTAAAAAACACTTAATGTACAAAGAACAAAGAAAATGTGACAATTTCTCATGGGAAAACACAATGAACAGATGCTGATGGGATAGGCAATTCTTGCAATTATCTCACAAAGATTTTAAAGCTATTGTAACTATGCTCCAGAAGGTAAAAGTAAACACAGTCTAAGTGGATCAGAAAATAAAGTTCTCATCAAAAGAAAGCATAAAAATTAACTGTATTGAAATTATACAACTGAAATGTACAAGAGCTGAAATATTTATGAGATGGGCTGAACATCAAAATAGAAAAAACAAAGAAAAAGTTTATAAACTTGAAGATCAAGTTTATAATACATGTCAAATTTCTATATCAATAGAAAGTATCAAACCTGAAGAACAGAGACAAAAATGATTGAAATAAACTAAAAAGAAGCTGAGGGAGATGTGCATTAAAACCTCTAATATTCAAGCCACTTGAAATCCAAAATGAAAGAGAAAGATACACCTGAAACAAAAAAATATTTTAAAATAAGAGCATAAAACTCCTCAGACTTGGTGATAAAAACAAAGAAAATGAAATTTCAGGGAGAATGGTTGGGGAAGAATGAAAGAACGTGTCCTGAAAGCAAATATAAAAATCTAGGGCTTCCCTGGTGGCGCAGTGGTTGAGGGTCCGCCTGCCGATGCAGGGGACACGGGCTTGTGCCCCGGTCCGGGAAGATCCCACATGCCGCGGAGCAGCTGGGCCCGTGAGCCATGGCTGCTGAGCCTGCATGTCCACAGCCTGTGCTCCGCAACGGGAGAGGCCACAACAGTGAGAGGCCCGCGTACCGCAAAAAAATAATAAAATAAAACAAATAAAAATGTAATACATTATATTTAGCAAAGAAAGATTTGATTTATCATAGGTTTCTTCTTCGAAATCATGGAGGCCAGCAGACAGAGGGAAAATAGTTTAAAGTATTGAAAGAACAAAAACTAGAAACACAGAATTCTACATGCAGCAAAAATATCCTTGGGCAAAGGCCCAATAAAAGCATTTTCAGAAGAAAAACTAAGAAACCATGTTTCCAGCAAAACTACTCAACGAGAAATGCTTCCTTCACGAATTAAGAGTAAAAGAATTATAGATATCTGAATAAACATAAGTTTTTTCTCCTCTTAAATTCTTTAAACTACATATTACAAGTGAAATTAAAAATTATAACATTGTCTAGAGAGGCTTATGATACATTAGATACAAAAAGGAACAATGATGGAGCTTAAAAGTATCAATATACTTGCAGTGGTTCTATATTTTATTTGAAGACACAGAATATTAACTCTAGGTATACTGTGAAATCTCTAAAGCAGCCAATAAAAATGTACACAAAGAGATAGATCCAAAACCTAATAGAAATTAATTTTCAAAGAATTCTAAAAGAATTCAAATACAAAGCAAAGGAAAAACAAAGGAAAAATTATACTGAGACAAATAATAATAAAACACTAGATGAAAATAAAGCTATAATCAATTATTACATTAAAAGTAAATAGTCAAAACACAATGAAAAGACTAAGTGCCTCAGAGTACCTTTTAAAAAATAAAACATCCAACTACACTGTGTGTATTAGTCATTGTTTTCTATAGAAGGAGAACCAACAGGTTGTGTATACATACAGAGAGAGACAGATATTTATGTTAAAGAACTGGCTCACACAACTGTGGAGGCTAAGTCCAAAATCTGCAGGATAGACAAGTACTCTGGAGATTGAGGAAAACATAACCCAAGTCCAAAGGCATTGTGTTGGTAGAATTCCTTTTTATTTTATTAATGCCTTCAACTGATTTGATAGGCCCACCCACATTATAGATGGTAACCTGCTTTACTCAAGGTCTGCCAACTTAAATGTTGACCACATTCAAAAAATGATTTCACAAAAATATCCAGGATAATGTCTGACCAAATATCAAGGAACTACTGCCCAGCCAGTTGACACAAAATTATCCATCATACTGTGTACATAAGAAATTCAATTAACTATAAAGATATAAATTAAAATGGAAAAAAAGATATACTATGCAAATACAGAGCAAAAGAAAGCTGGATTAGCCATATAAATATCAAACTAAGTAGATTTCAGATCAAGAAACATTTCCAGGTGCAAAAAAATGAAAAAACATAATTATAAAACATTAATTCCCCAACAAGGCAAAAAAATCCTCAATATAGATATACTTAATATCTGAGTTAAAATACCTGAAGCAAAAAATGATAAAAATACAAAGAAAGAAAAAGAGAAAAAAGCATATTTATAGTCAGAGATTTCAATAATCATACCTCAATAAATGACAGAACAAGTAGACAAAGAAGCAGTAGTGGCACAGAAGATTTGAAAAATGGTATCAACCAACTTAGCCTACTTGACATTTATAGAACACTCCATCCAACAAAACAACATCAAAATACATGTACTTTTCTGGTGTGCATGGAACATTTACCCAGATATACCATATGCTGGACCATAAAGCAAGTCTCAATAAATTTTAAAGGATTCAAGTCATACAAAGATCCTCATAGACCAAAATGAAATTAAATTAAAATTCAAACAGGGACTTCCCTGGTGGTCCAGTGGCTAAGACTCCATGCTCCCAATGCACAGGGCTAGGGTTCGATCCTCTGTCAGGGAATTAGATCCCACATGCCACAACTAAGAGTTTGCATGCCGCAACTAAGACCATATGCAGCCAAATAAATAAATAAATATTTTTTTAAAAAAGAAAAGAATCCCATGGCCAAGTTAGCATAGGAAGCCCAGGGATTAACAATTTAAAAAAAAATTAAAATTCAAACATAAAAAGATCTCTGGAATATACTTCTAAATAACACATGGATAAAACAAGAAATGAAAAGAAAAAGTATTTCAAACTGAATAAAAATGACTTTAAACTGAAAGTGCTTAGGAAGAAATTTAAAGCACTAAATACCTATATTCAAAAAGAAGAAAGATCTCAAAACAGTGACAATGAAAAAATTTGATTAACCTCTAGCCAGACTGATTTGGAAAAAAGAAAGAAGAAAAAGTATTAGTGTCAGAAATGAGAGAGGTAAAATCACTACAGGCTTCTCAGATATTTAAACAAAAATAAAGGAACAACTTTATATCAATAAATTTGACAGTTTAAATGAAACAGACAATTCCTTGATAGATAGAAACTTACCAATGCTTATCAAAGAATAAACAGATAACCTAAACAGCCCTATATGTATTAAGAAAATCGAATTTGTAGCTAAAAACATCCCTACAAAGAAAATTCCACTCCTAGCTAACTTCACTGGTAACTTTTAGCAAACACTTAAAGAATAAATAATAATAATTCTATACAAACTCTTCAAGAAAATTAAAGAGTAGGGAATATTTCCAAATCATTCTATGAGGTCAGCACTTACTCTGGCACTTAACTCAACAGACTTTGAATATAACAAATTACCCCTCATAATGTGGCTGCCTCATCCTAACAGTTGAAGGCTTTAATAGAAAAAAAGAAAGGACCTCCCTAGAGGAAGAGGGAATACTGCCAGCAGACTGCCTTTGGACTCAAACTGCAACATCAACTCTTATCTGGGTCTCCACCTGCCAGCCTGCAAATTTTGGAGGCTTCCACAATCATATCAGCCAATTCCTTAACATAAATCTCAATATTCCTCCCTCCGTCCCTCCCTCTCTCTCTCTCTCTCTCCCTCCCTCTCTCAGGCACACGCACACATACCCACACCCTTTTGGTTCTGTTTCTCTGCGAATCTCTGAAAATACACTCCTTAAGTATAATGTATAAAGTCATCTTCTATCTTACAGAGAATGAGTACTACTGAAAGGTAACAAATAAAAACTTTGTAATAGAGGATTGATATGGGAAATTTATTATAACTAAATCAGTAAATTAGTTACTGTAGCTGATCATCCAGTGAAGTAGCTGTTAAACTTTTGTAGCCCAAAAACCTTCTCATTAAACGAAAGATTTAAAACAAAAGTATTTTCTTTTGTTACGATGATTGTTGCAGACTGAATGTGTGCTCCTCAATTCACATGTTAAAGCCCTAAGCCCCACAGTGGCTGTATTTGGATATGGGGCCTATAAGAAATCAATTAAGATTGAATGAGGTCATAAGGGCAGGTCCCTGATTCGACAGGATCAGCGTCCTTATAAAAAAAAAAAGACTAAAGAGCTTGCTCTCTCTCTCTCTTTCTGTTCGTGCACACACACAAAAAATCATGTGAACACACAACAAGAAGGTGGCTGTGTACAACCCAAAGGGAAAGCCCTCACCAGACACCAACCCTGCTGGCACCTTGATCTTGGGCTTACAGTCTCCAGAACTATGGGAAAACAAATTTCTGGTGTTTAAGCCACCTGCTCTAGGGTATTTTGTTAAGGCAGCCCGAGAGGACTAATACAATGATGATTTAGGATTGGGGTTGGAAGAGGTATGAGATCTTCTCTTGGATCACAATTGAATATTTTTGTTTTAGGACCTAAAGATAAGTCTGCTGAAGAATTCGACCTTACAATAGCAGTATAATAGCACTAACCATACAAAATACTGGAATGATTTGCCTGATCTGTCCTCACATACTAAATAGTAGTAACACAGCCTCTATATTTAAAGATTTTTTCAAAAAACACAAGACATGAAATAAAAAGCTCTTACATCTTAAATCATTTTATAAGATCCAGTAATAATTTTCATATCTAAGAATCTGTCATTTCCAAACTGATCTCTTCTATTAAATATATTAAAATTCTTGAAATGTTAAACTCTTACCGTAACCCATTCCTTTGGTCAAAAGCAGGTATCATAGAATTAGGATGTTCTGACATTAATGCAACAAGCAGCTGTAGGACATCCATTAGATTGTCATCCTAAAATTATTTAAGAATTTTTTTAAATAAAGAAAAACAACTTATTTGGACAGTGACTATTTCTCAAACAATGAATTGTAACTTAAAAAAAAAGAAGTAGACAGCAATACGAATCCACTTTTTTTAAGCATTCTTTACATACACATGTTCACCTGCATAACTCAAAATACACAACACCAAATAGTCAAATAATTTCTTAATCAAAGATATAAAATGTCTCTTATACTGTATCAAGATTTCCTAAAACATAGTCCATTGACACAATAGATACTGATTTACAGATTTTTTTTTTTTTAAGGAAGGATTATACGGCAAGAAACTGGGCAGGGGGGAGGAAAAACAGGTGTTTCCTTTTATTACAGCAAGACATACTGAAGCTTTAATATGCTAATAGATGTTGTGATATGGTAGTAGTGCTGGGGACAACATACTGTGTATCACTTTCTAAACTTATTTAACTAGGACCACTGTGCACTAAGCCTCTCAAGAAACTAGTTCTGAAAGAAGACCTTTTGGGAAATGATAACTGGATAGTTCTCTTATATTATCTGTTGTTAGTATTAAAGATATAGATGATCAATAAATGTTTATTGTGTCAACATGCTACTGTATATGGTATAATTTGATAACATTTGCATAAGAGCACAGTAGTGAACACATATGAGTACTGAAATCTAAAAATTTCAGGAAAATCCTTTACAACCTCTGTTGCATATCATTAAGGCCTACTTGGGCATTACAAATCCAAAGACTAAAGGGAAGCAGCAGTTAGTCATCTCTATGGTGCCCTGCCTCCAGGTTTCCATTCACTGCTTTTGAACTTTTGCTGTGGAAGCTACTTGAATATTTAATTTCAATATGCTAAGTAAATGATCTAGAAGTAGGGCACTGAGCCTTTGGAAAACTGTTATTTGAAGGACCTGAAAAATCCCTGATTTAATAGTTTCAGAGAAAACAGAAGATCACTGTGACTTCCAGTTTCTCCCTTATGAAATATTTTGGTCCCTAAGGGTCAAGAAAATCGAAAAATAAAATAGAATATCCTACTCAAGAAGAAAAAGAAGTCACAATCATTAATGTTTGAGTCAAATATGATCCAATCAGGAAATTTAACCCATTCTTTTCTGCCCCAATTAGCAAAGATAGGTCCAAACCATATCTCTCATCTATTAATGATTTTAAAAGGCACTATATCATGCTGTAACAAATATGTGAACTCAGAAAAAATGAATTATAACACAGGAATGTAAATTATCATATAAATGTTGTGCTTTATATGAAATTAATTTCAGATTCTACTTATTTAAAACATGTTTAATCAGATTATTTATTTAGACTACATCTGGCATATATTACATTTTTGCAATGCTAAAAGATAAAGGAAAAAACTCCAGACATTTCAACCTATTTATTTTCGACCTTCTTTTCAACCATATAATTTTAAATCAATCATAAATGAGTTGTTTAACTTAACGGTATTTGATTATACAAAATCAGTGGGAAGACTATTATGAATTTAAAAGTCCAATCATTTTTAGTCATTTTCATTATCTATTTTTCCATTTCTTACACTGGTTCCTGGAAATAAACTGAAAGTATTCTTTGGTATAGTTTATTACTAGGTCAATGAGATCTAATTTTAACACTTTTTAAAAGCCTTTCATGATTATTCGCAAAGGCATATTGTGGTAATAAAGAATATTTAAATGAAGATTGCTAACATTTAGTTCCTAGATACATTTACCCTCCATATAGTTACATCATTAATGAAAGATTTCTTTAACTATTTTACTTTTAAAAACACGCATAATGCGACTTCAAAAAATAAAATCCCAACATATAAAATTCAAATGTTACCTCATGCATAGTGAGTAGATAATTAAGAATGGCCTGTAGCTCATCTTCCTTTACTCCAGAATCCTTTAAAAACATAAGACAAGTATCTTATGCTTATATATATAAAATTTTTTGAAAAGGGAAATTATACACACAGATTTCTCAACTTGGTGAGCTGCTATAAATATAAAAAGATAATGTAATATAAAAATCTAAATTTAAAATAAAAATTCGGGGAAGCACTAAAGACATGCAGTATGCAACACAGTGCAGAAGTCAAAAGAGATCAGACATCAGTATCCCGTTTTGGGCACCTTATATGATAACCTATCTAGTAAAGCTTCAGAATCCTGACATAAGCAAAAATAATAATTAAAAACAAGCAAAAGGGTATTAACACCTATCACTCCTCTAAATACAGAAGATAATTTTTCTGTTTATCTTTTTCTATTAAATTTGGACAGTAAAATGAACAGTTTCTAAAATTACCAAGTTAAAATGTCAGGTACTAAAAATTGAGTAGTAATTTCACTGGGAAAAACACTGTACTTTAAAATATGAATGCATTATGAAAATTTTCAAACTACTGTATTATTAACATAAAACAAAGCTGAAACCTCAAAAAAGAACAATAAGAATTAGGAAACAAAACACACTAGGAAAGAATAGAAACAGATAATTTAAAGGTTAAATTTTTTAATAAATGGAAATAAGATATCTGATTCTGAAAGATATACTAACAGTTAGGTCCATTTACCATAACATTATGTGACAGCTAATAAAGCATTAAATTGTAAAGAATAAGAAATAAAATGATATAGGAAAATACTGAATAAAACACTGGCAACAAATATATTTATATATTGGCATCTTATAAAACCAAAACACCATCCTTAAAAATAATATTAAATTTTACTTTATCGATAGTAGAATGAAATGGGACAAAATGTAATCATTTCTATCTTATACATTTATATAGGAAAATTATTTTTCAAAATCTGAATGTCAGGTACAAGGAATCTCTAAAATTGAAACCTCCTTGAGGAGCTCTGTTGACTACTGTATCACCAGTTCTAAGAACAGCAGAAGTAACAGAAACTCAGTAAATATTTGCTGAATGAAAGAATGAATACACTTGAACTCCAACAGAAATTCATATAATACATATTATGATTATCAATTTCCAATTCTGCATTAATGTTTATCAGTTATATGCCTAAGGAGAAAAAACAAGGAAATAAATATCTTTCAAAGTTTTTTCCACTGTGTAAACCTATTAATAGAGCAAAGAGTAAAAAAACCAAGATTGTATTTTATGGGAAATTTTAAGTTCAATACACACATGCTATAGGGTAAGAAATATTAACTCACCTTCATCACTAATTGCTTAATGAACATCAATAAGAACGCTCGTAGAGAAAGCATTTCTTTTGGATTAGGTCTTGGTCCATCTTTTAAAAAGACAAACACATACACACACACTGAGTATTTCAAAAACCTCAAAGTTAAGCATAAAATTCTCATTCCCAATAGTTTTTCCACCTATTTATAAGAAACTTAAAGGTCACTTTCCTGAAGAGTTTAATGACTCTAGAAGGACGAGCATTCAATCTCACATGCAATTGTATATACAACGCTCCAAATGTACAAAATGGGTTACGTAGAAACTACAATGAAAATGTTTGTTTTTGGGTAAGGTCAAAGGAATTTTAAAACATAAAAATGAGGTAACAAATTTATATTTCGTTTTAAAAGACTCTCTTGGAATGTTACTATGGTAACATAGGTTTACAAAGAAAAAAGCAAAAGAAAATCTAGACCTTATATGTGAATTTAGTATGAAAAACCTTTTTTCTATTGAGACCATTGTATAAGCTAATACAAAAAGCTCAAAGTACACCTCAACACAGTATCATTCATGAAGAAGGGAAACATTGTGTTGACCTCCTCTGACATCTCCTCCTCTTCTTGAAAAAGTGCTTGGTCACACATGGCTCACATTAAAGTCAATTTTCATGTCTCAAACATACAATTCCCAAGTAGAAAGCTTGTAGAAAGCTATTGAAACCAAACACCCATTGTCCTAAGATCCTAATTTAAGTACTTGTCTGCCTCATATTTTCTGCAATTTTCCCCCCACTAATCACTATTTACAGCTAGTTCCTGGACCACCAAAGCATAGGACCACCATTACCTTGAACAGATCAATTAAAATAGGAAGAAAATTGTTTAAAATTTGTTCCACATGACAATTCCTAGACAAAGAATAGGTTACAGAGTTACAATACAATCGCAAAGTTTGTCCAGCTCTCTCACTTGAAGTATAAGACTTTCCCAAGGTCACTAATCAGTTATAAAATCAAGGCCAGAATATAATACTAACACCTAGGACAGTACATGACACACCTACAGCACCATGAAATAATCAGAAGGAAATTATAGCCTAGTTCTAAATTTGCCACAACCTCTCCAGCTTAAACAGATCATGTAACTTCCGTAGGTCCTCATAGCTTTCTAAGTTATAGCTAGCATACTGTCCGAGAATAAATCGAGTTTATTTTGAAAGGGATAGAAAAAGTATTATACAAATATGAAACCTTGTCTTTGTAAACCATTGAACAACCAAAGCCTTTGAGTAAAATCAGAATGTATGTTGTTAGACTCTCCAGCATCTATTTCCTGATTTCAAGCAACAGCTCTCTATTTTTATAAAGGGACTGAACCCATCTTCACACTCACATCATGTGTTTTGGAGGTAAGAAGGGCCTCCGTGCCTGGCCAATCTGAAAAATACCTGCCACACAGATGGACAAACGAGCCAACGAGCAACAAAGAGACTAAAAGGAACTTGTGCTGGAAATGCTCAATACAGGCAGATGCTCTTTTGCTGGATTTAAATTTGTGAGGATGTGAAGGTAGAGTGGTTGTCTGCCACACTAAAAAGAGAGAGATTATATGATAAAAAGCCAACACAGAAGAACTGGGAAATTGAGGGAGACAAACTGGGTCCAAAGGCTGTATTTTGAACCCCTGTACCAAGTCCTACTGAAACTACCAGTTTATATGAGCTGGTTAACCTTCTTTTATGATATAAGCCAATTTGAAGCAGGTTTGGCAATACTTAGAACCAAAAGAGCCACCATTTGTGAAACTTTTTATTTTGACCCCTTCCAAGAACTACTGACATGATCAATGAACATTATCCTTCCAGTAATTTAGTCCTGATTATATAGGAAAATAATTACTGAAATTCTGTAGTTTCATTATATTATTTATTAGAAGCAGATACTCCCTACCCCTGGAAAAAATCTCCATCTCCCAAACAACACTGTTGTCAATGATTCTCATTGGGATAACTGGACTCAACATCAATACCAGTGGCTAATATAGAATTTCTTCTCATGCTCAATGCCTTAAAAATCATCCTAGTCATATTTGCCCTCAAACAACTCATACTAGCAAAAGTACCATTCTTCTATAAAAGTAGTGAGTTATTAACCTCTGGCAACCACGATTTAGGACAAACTATTAAAATTATCAATGAGATTTAAAATTTTACCATGATGAGATTTAGGAAAACTTCCATAAGAGTGTAATAGTATTGGGAAAGACAGAAAGAGACAGAAAGAGAGAGAGAGAGAGAATGAAAGGAAGAGAGAGAGAGAGAAAGAAAGAAAGAAAGAAAGGAAGGAAGGAAGGAAGGAAGGAAGGAAGAAAGGAAGGAAGGAAGGAAGGAAGGAAGGAAGGAAGGAAGGAAGGAAGAAAGAAAGAAAGAAAGAAAGAAAGAAAGAAAGAAAGAAAGAAAAAGAAAGAAAGAAAGAAAAAAGAAAGAAAGAAAAGAAAAGAAAAGAAAAGAAAAGAAAGAAAAAGAAAATCCTGATTTGCCATATATATATATAATGTAATATACAGAGATGATATACCTAATCCTTTTGGGGTGATACCACTCCGATCCTGAGGATTCACTGCCCAATAGTAGTACTTCAGTGTATGCATGATGAGAAGCACTGTTCCAACTCTCCGAATGGCATTATATATGTTGACTGTACCAATGAATTCCGTGGACAGATAAGTATAGAGTGTCAACTGAACCTAGAGAATCAAAATGAGGAGCTCAAATCAAAGAAGCTGACCAGCATTTTACCTCTGTTTCCAGGAATACCCTCAGCTGCTCTACCTGGACCATACTTGTTCCAAAAAGCAAGCTGCTTAGCTTGATAATAACATTCATGTTAACAGATAACACATATCCACTGACACATACAAGCACACATACTCCTTATAAAATAAAAGCAGGCAAATGCTTCTTATACAGTAGCACTATAAAGTAAACACCCCCAAATATATCAAATTTTTGCAGCACTATTCCATGGAAAAAACTGGTTTCTATTTAGCAATCAGCAATTATTCATGAACTTATGTAACTTCTTCATAATAAACCTACTACTTATGCTATGTATAGTTGTTTTCAAAAGCTAGAAATTGTCTTTGTTTTAGAGAAAATTGTCTCTGTTTTAGAGAAAATTAGCAGCTGGAATAACTCAAAAGAAAAAAAAAAGAAGTAGAAGTAACAAAAAAAGTAAGAAAAAGTCAAGAGAAAGAAAATCATATAAAAATATGTAAAGCCTACCTTAAGAAATATTTATTAGAAAAATAGGATTCTGTTATAACAGCTTATTACTACAAAGACTGTAATTATAAAATTATAGTCTCTAAAATTCAAAAACAATTATACTTTAGTACAACAGCACAGAATAAGGACCACTTTTGGTCTACTTTCATATCAAAATCAAGAATACTTTATAAACTAAACAATACTAAGTACGGTATTAAATTTGGCCAAAACCCACACTACTCCTGATCATTTACAACTGAACATTTATGTTACCTTCCCAGACACTGAGGGCATTTTCATTTTTAACCCTGAAAGATAAAAATTAGTTGTGTATCTTCCACATGCCCTATAAACAATCAAGGTTAAATAATTAGGGAGTCAATCAGTAATCATACATGGTAAAGAGTGGCAGATCCTGAACCACTTAAAATTGAGGCTTGGAAGATGCTTGTAGTTTAGAAAACCATAAATATGCTATAATCCACAGACTTGCTGAAAGATAACATTACTTTGATGTAGCTACTGCTGTTCAAATAGATAGGCCCAGCTTACTTGTTACTGAGGATACATAGCACTTTCTACGACATGGTTCAAATTCTTAACCATGCTGTTTCAGTCATACAGAAAATATTTACCTCCACCTATATGTGCAGCACTGTATTATTGAAAATACAGTGGCATAGACACTGTCCCTCAGTAGCTGAAAATCTAATGGAGAATATAAAAAATACACAAATTTAAGTGAAAAACTAAAAGGTAATAAAGACACCTCACCTACTGAAACATAAGAAAGGTCATGTGGCAATAAACAAGTGCCATACAGCTATTAAATACTATTAATTCAGAGGCCAGAGAAATTATTTTAGGGTAAGCTAAAATAGTCAAGAAAAGTTTCACTAATAAAGGCAGTATTAAGGTAGCCCTTGAAGATGAGTAGAACAATAGGTAGACAGAACAAAAGAGGAAATTTCAAACAGGGAAAATGGTGGATGATACAAAAAGTTTTGCCAAATCTAGAACAACCATCCTCATTCTTGACTGTGCATTAAAATACCTGAAAAACATTTTCAAAATACCGATGTCTGGGTCCTGTCCCAGACCAATTAAATTAGAATCTAGGGTGGAGGGAGTGGGATTCTGGTTTTGTTTTGTTTGAAAAAAAACAAAAAACAAAAAGCCTCTCCCAACTAATTCTACAGACAGCCAAGATTAAGAACCACTGTCCTAGGATAACCTTTTGTACCCACCTAGACATTGAGGACAAGTGAGTTTTTCAAAAAGAAAGCCTAGAAAGAATGGCGTGAAGACCTAATGCTTTATTCTGAAAAAAACGAGAAACCATTACAAGTTTGGAGGCTAAGAAATGATCTGATGAGAGTGATATGTTAAAAGCATAAAGGAATTCTGACGAAAAATGATAAATTAAGATATGGAAAAGTGGAGAAAGTCAGTCTGCCGAGAATGATACTATAGTTAAAGAAAAATGAACAGGATTTAACAGCAACATATTGGAGACCTCAAGATTATTCATATTCTACTTATGAATAAACCTTTCCTCTTTCACTCTTTATATAATCTAATAACCACACAAATTACACGTTATCATCTGTCTTTCCCATTACACCTAAATTCTATGAGGGCAGGAATCAGATCTGTCTTGCTCACCACTGTATCCACAGTGCCCAGCATAAAGTAGCCACCCAGCAAATGAAAGACTGCTACCTACAAGAAAATTCATCTCTCTTGTTAGGTCATTTCAAAGCCTGTCTGAGCAGATCAGACTTAAATGGATATTATAAATGACTGTGAGCACCCTTTTCCAAAAGCAAAGATTGATTCATACAATCATACCCTCAACTTTGGTAACCAGAGGTGAATTTACCATGAAGCTAATGAAGCTTAAACTTCATGCCCACTCATCTAGACATGTTCCTTCCAAGACCCTAAACCTAATTCTGCATGCAGTATGTTGTATTCTTTTTCTTAAAAAGCTCCTTCCTCCCCCAAATTGTATGACCTTCAGGTCAAAACAAACTTTGCATCTGCCGTTTGTTATAACTACCTTTAAAATAAAATTACATATAACCCCTCATGGATACACAAAGCAGGAGGCTGAAACAAAAGTTAACTTTAATATTACCAAATCAACTGCAAATTCTGAAGAGGAAATTAAAGAAAATTATTAACAAGGAAAAGGTAAGAAATAGAGTGTAATAATATGATGGACTTAAGGAAACGATACAATGAAAATTTTTAAATATTCCCCTACAAGTAAGTATCTCATAAGAAGAGGCTTTTTGACCACTTCAAAAGAGGCCCAAAGCCTTACAAATAGGCTGCTTAGTAAGACAAAGAAGTGTTTAGTAAAGGTTTAAAAAGTAACTTGAAACAATCCTTGAAAAGAAATAAGACTGAGGGTCATAGAAGAGAAAGAGGTCAAATTTGAACCCAGAGATAAAAAGCTACAACCTCCAGCTGCCTCCTTTGATTATTTCCAAATGGCAATCAGAGTCAGCAGCTGTTTTTCTCCTTAACATTTGAAAAGAGCAGCTGAAACTAAGATACTATGACTCCAGAAACGCAGAAAAGTCTGCAGACATTTTTTTCTGACAACTAGAGTAAGTATGTGTTATTCCAACCTGAACAATGGTAAACACTTGCAAGTGAACCAAAAGAGAGGGGGGGAGAGAGGAAATCAAATTTTTAGGATAACTTAACAGAACATGAGGATTTATCAAAGGTTTTATTTATATATTTTATCACAAATTCACTTATGTTCAGTTAATGTAATTGATTTGCTGTTACAGTACTAAATAAATTACTGTGTAAAATATAACTGTATTTAATAATTTGAATTAATGTGAAATTAAAATGATTAAATGTGACCTGTATATCATGGAAGCCTTCAAGAAAGGGTGACATTTCAGCTGTTCCTGTAAGAATTAAACTCAAGAGCTCATCACGTTGGTGGAAGGAATATGTGTGTATAAAAGAGGGAGAGAGAGCACAGTATGTATTTATATATATGTATGCATACATACATATGGATACATAGATATATATGTATGTATATTTGCAATAGAACAGAGCTACAGTTGATAGGAAACATTATATTTACACTGGAACTATCCAACTTTGGTTTAGTAAGTATAAATCAAAGTCTCTCTCAAATAAAATTTTATTTAACAACAGAAAATAAAGACTATAGCTTTTTTAAAAAAGAAATACTGATACTGCTTTAGGAAGGAAGGGAGGGAAAAAATACTGACTTGCAAAAGTATATTTAGTCAAAAAATGCATTCCACTGAAATCTTACATAATAGCATGTAAAAGGATAAAAGAAAATCCTCATAATCATCACTCTTCTCAAGTACAAAAACTTACAGAACATATTAGCACAAAATCAATATATGTATTACCTTGGCTGGGGTATGAATCCATATAGCTGGGTTAAGAAGAATGTGATCACACAATTGCTTGAGTAGGGGCATCCCATTCTGCAGATTACTCAGATATTTTGAAAATGCAAGGCAAAGTTCAAGTACTGCTCTGCTGACATGGGATTTGGAAGACTGCAGAGGAAGATATTTCAAAGGTCACTACCAACACAAGGCAAGGTAAGTAAATTAAAGGCTGTCAATACCAGAAAAAAGTAGGTCCACAAATTATATGCTCAAAGTTAAAGACGCCATCAGACTCAATACCACATTCCTCTAATAAAGCAGTGGGGGCAAGTTAAAACAACAAAAGGTTATTTTAATTTAGGTAATTTTATATAACCAAGGAGACACACTTGCAGACAGAATTTCTCAACCACTTAGGAGACTAAGTTTCACGGCCTGCAAATTAAGAATCAAAAATGTAAAGCATTTGATACTTTACCTTTTCAAGACTATATCCTATTACCAAAAAGCCCTTGCAGGCAAGCATCTGCTCTTGCATAGCAATTGAGTTCTTCAACAGCTCCATGATAAAAGCCAGCAAAGTTGAACTGGAATAAGAAAAAAGACATCGGTTTGAAAAAACATATTCTATTTTTAAAAAGGGGGGGAAGGAGGGTTAAATAGATGCAGTCTTTCATCTACCTTAATAAAAAGTTTCTATTCCAAGGAAACTGACACTCTACTAAAACTGCCTCCAACATTATTTTAGGACTAAAATTTAATGTAAGATTAGGATTTATTACTCAAATATTTAGTTCATATCCTTTATCACAAATATATTAATAAATGAATCACTTAGAAACAATATGAAAAACATGCATGAAATAGAGCAAAATTAGGAATGTCCAAAAACAAGTAATAAAATGACTAACATAAGTATATTAAAGCCCTGAAAAATGGATGTAACTTAGATGAGCAAGTGTATTCAATTTTGGAGGGTTAGAGGCCAAATAGAAGGAAAAGATGTGGAGCAAACAGACTAGGATAGATAGCCTCCAAATGTCTTAGGGCTCCAAACTGGCCTAATTTGAACGGAGCATAGGTTCATAAAGGGGAAAATAAGAAAGTAAAGCTGTAGACAAACTGAAGTACTTGAATAATAATTTAAGAATTTTGTTCATTATCCCAACAGAAAAATCGTAAAGTAGTAAGACTACAGCCATGCTCCCAACCTCACAACTTGTAGATACTCAAAAATGGAATGGAATAAGGTTGGCTATTAGTCCTTCTCAAAAGTCTTGAGAGATTCCCACAAAGAAAGGGAGAACAGCCAACCTCCTCCACAAAAGTACTTTTAACTGTCAGCAATTCCAATAATGTTGAAAAGTTAATAATAAAAAAAAAACTGAGCCCTGTTATAAAGGTTTTAGACCAGGATGCAAAAAAATTTTATCAAGTAGCAATGTGTCAAGAAAAATATGATTTTAAATTTTTTAAATGTAGTCAATACTAGCTTTGATACATAATTCCTTTAAAAAAAAAGTCATTCCATTGCCTAAAAATAATCTGGAAAAATTATTACATCATTAAATATATACATTGGTACTAAACCTCAAGTCGCACATAAAAGTAGAAATTAGAAAGAGAATTTCAAAAAGGAGAACGAAAAACATTAAAATCATTCAAATAATTAAACATAATTACTTTATTATAGATTCACTAAATTATACAGCCATGAAAAATTCATTTAGACATCCTTTCCAACATTGTAATAACTTGTCCTAGAATTCATGTCTCTTCCTTTTCTACACTCAACACTACAACAAAGGAGACAAAGGTGCCAAATTTATGATCTAATTTTTAAAAACCATATCACTTATTATGTAACATAATCAAAAATTTTTAGATTTCAATTACTTACTAGCAATCAATAATAATTAAATATGGAAAGATGAATTACCATAAGAAATCACTGCCGCATAACCATTTAAAATATTTTAAAACTATATTTCAGACAAAAATACATACATTTCTGATAAATCTATTATCACTATGTCTAACTTTATTTGAAAATAACATTATTGGGACTTCCCTGGTGGCACAGTGGTTAGGAATCCACCTGCCAATGCAGGGGACATGGGTTCGAGCCCTGGTCTGGGAAGATCCCACATGCCGCGGAGCAACTAAGCCCACGTGCCACAACTACTGAAGCCAACGCATCCAGAGCCCATGCTCCATAACAAAGAGAAGCCACCGCAATTAGAAGCCCGTGCACTGCAACAAAGAGTAGCCTCCACTCGCCGCAAGTAGAGAAAGCCTGCGCCCAGCAACCAACACCCAACGCAGCCATAAATTAATTAATTATTTTTAAAAACATTATTATGTTTTTTTAGAGCTTCCATACTTCCTACTGATAAAGAACTTAAATTAATATTATTATTGAATTGAATTTATAATATAGTTCAAATATTTCTTTATATTCTCTTTTAACCCTACAACAAATTTTAAAGTTTGAAAAAAATATAGTGCAGCTCAACAGTGATGAAAATAACTCTCACATCAAATGAAAGAAAAAACAAAAGCACTCACCATACAGTCAAGTCAACTTCATCAGATAAATATTGCCTATAATCCAACTGTGCAAAAAGTGGAAACAGCACTTGTACTCCTCCAATTGAATGCATGGCACTTTGGATGGAATGTGTTAAAACCGCCTTCACATCCTTGTAAAACAAAAAAACAGTAAAGATTCCAATGATTCTTTTCCAAAACAATTCAAAATGAAACATAACAAGAACAATAAAATGTTACATTACATGTCAGAAGCTACCAAATACAACTCAATAATACATCAAAATTTACCATTAAAAATATTCTTAAAATATTACCACTAGTACCTGGAGCATGAGTGCATGCGGTGAATGAACAAAAATTGAAGGGTTGTCCTTAGGGGATGATTCGAGGCAGAGCTGGGCATCTGTGGCGCGTGGATTGTATGTGAATGCAATGGTACTAGAGAGTTTGCCATCATACAATAAAAGTTTGTGATGCTCAGCAAGGAACAGGTCACTTTCTGCTTTAAATTTAAATGTACCCTAAGAATTAATAAAAAGTAGAACAGTTAAGATAGGCCACAAAAAGAAAAATCAACTACAAATCACCAGAAATATAAAAATTTAAGTAGAACACTGATCATTTTCCTAACAATGTCAATTAAAAGAAGCCTTGCATGCTTAGTTACCTCTAAAGTAGAATGAATTCATTTTAAAGATATAACGGAAATCAAGTCAACTTGACATTAAAACCTTACATTTAAAAAAATGTAAAATTAATATCCTACACAGCATGTTTTGTTTTTTTTATTGTATTGTCTTTTTTTAAATTTTGGTAAAAAGAACATAATATAAAATTTACCATCTTAAACATTTTTAATGTGTACAGTGCAGTCTTGTTAACTACAGCACACTATTGTACAACAAATCTCTAGGACTTTTATGTCTTGTGACATTGAAATTCCCGTTGAATAACAACTCATTTCCACATCCCCCCATACCCTGGCAAACATCATTCTACTTTATGATTCCATGAGTTTGACTACTTTATATAACTCAAACGAGGGGAGTCACAGAGTATTTGTCATTTTGTGACTGGTATAACATCCTTAAGATTCACCCATGCTGTAGGATGTGTCAGGGTTTTTTTTCTTTTTTAAAGCTGAATAATATTCCATTGTAAATACATACCACATTTTCTTTATTCATCCATCCATAGACAATTAGGTTTCTTTGACCTCTTATTTATTGTGAATAATGCTGCAATGAACATGGGTGTACAAACAGCTCTTTCATATCCTGCTTTCAGTTCTTTTGGATATATACATAGAAGTAAGACTGCTCAATCATGTGGTAATTCTATTTTTTATTTCTTGAAGAATCACCATATTGTTTTCCATAGAGGCTGCACCATTTTACATTCCCACCAACATTGCATAAGGGTACCAATTTCTCCACACACCCTAAACCACACTTATTTTTATTTAATAATGGTCGCACTAATGGGTGTAAGGTGATTATCTACTGTGGTTCTGATTTACATTTCTCTGATAACTAGTGACTTTGAGCATTTTTTCACATGCCTGTTACACATTTATATATTATCTTTGGAAAAAATTCTATTCAAGTCCTTTGCCCACTTTTTGTTTTGTTTTTGCGGTACGCAGGCCTCTCACTGTTGTGGTCTCTCCCGTTGCACAGCACAGGCTCCGGATGCGCAGGCTCAGCGGCCATGGCTCACAGGCCCAGCTGCTCCGCTGCATGTGGGATCTTCCCGAACCGGGTCACGAACCCGTGTCCCCTGCATCAGCAGGCAGACTCTCAACCACTGTGCCACCAGGGAAGCCCCTTTGCCCACTTTTTAAATGAGTTGGGTTTGTTGTTTTTGTTGTTGAGTTGTAGGAGTTCATCATATACTCTGGATATTATTAACACTTTATCAGATATTTGGTTTAAAATACTGTCTCCCATTTCATGGGTTGCCTTTTTACACTGTTCCTTGATGCACAAAAATTTCAATGCACAAAAGATTTTAAGCTTGATGAAGTCTCATTTCATTGTCTATTTCTGTCTTTGTTTCGTATTTTTTTCAGTGTCATATCCAAGAAATCATTGCCAAACTCAATGTCATGAAGCTCTTCATGTGTTTTCATGCAGAAATCTTATGTGTAGGTCTTATGTTTAAGTCTTTATTTTGAGTTAATTTTAATGTATGGAAGGATCCAACTTCATTCTTTTCCATGTGGTTATCCATTTTTTAAAACACCATGTGCTTAAGAGATTAAATTTATTTATTTATTTACTTACTTACTTATTTTTGACTGTGTTGGGTCTTCATTGCTGTGCACGGGCTTTCTCTAGTCGCAGCGAGCAGGGGCTACTCTTTGTTGCAGTGCGCTGGCTTCTCATTGCAGTGGCTTCTCTTGTTGCAGAGCACGGGCTCTAGGCGTGTGAGCTTCAGTAGTTGTGGCACGCAGGCTCAGTAGTTGTGGCTTGCGGGCTTAGTTGCTCCGCGGTATGTAGAATCTTCCCAAACCAGGACTCGAACCCGTGTCGCCTGCATTGGCAGGCAGATTCTTAACCACTGCGCCACCAGGGAAGTCCTGCTTAAGAGATTAATCTTTCCCCACTGCATGGTTTTGTATCCTTATAGATCATTTCACTGTAAATACAAGGATTCATTTCTGGACTCTATTCTGTTCCATTAGTCTATGTATCTCTCTTTAAGCAAGTACCATAATGTTTTGATTACTGTAGCTTTGTAATATGTTTGAAATCCTGAAGTGTGAGACCTCTAAATTTGCTATTCTTTTTCAGATTGTTTTGGCTATTCAGGGACCCTTGAGATTCCATGTAAATTTTAGGGTGGATTTTTCATTACCGTAAAAAAATGCCATTGGGACATTGATAAGGATTACACTGAATCTGTAGATCACTTTGGGTAGCATGCATTTTTAACAATTTTAAGTCCTTCAGTCCATGAACACAAGATATCTTCCCATTTATTTGTGTCTTCTTTAATTCTTTCAGCTATGTTTTACACTTTTCACTCACTGTACAAGTCTTCTGCCCCCTTGGTTAAGTTTATTCCTAAGTATTGCTTTTTATGCTATTATAAATGGGATTACTGTCTTATTTTCCTTTTCGGATTGTTCACTGATAGTATGTAGAAATACAACCGATTTTTGTTGCATATGATGTTGGCTGTGGGCTTTTCATATATGGTCTTATTATTTTGAAGGAGTTTCCTTTTATTTGTAATTTGTTGAGTGTTTTTATTATTAAAGGGTGTTGAATTTTGTCAAATATTTTCTCTGCATCTATTGAGACGATCGTGTAGTTTTTGTCCTTCACTCTGTTAATGTGGCGTATTACATTGATTTTTTTTCATATGTTGAACCAGCTTTACACTTCAGGAATAAATCCCAGTTGGTCATAGGGTATGACCCTTCTAATGTGCTCTTGAATTTGGTTTCCTACAATACTGTTGAGGATTTTTGCATTAATATCAATCAGGGATATTAATCTGTAGCTTTATTTTCTTGTAGTGTCTTTGTCTGGCTGTGGTTTCAGGGCAATGCTAAACTCAGAAAATGAGTTTGGAAGTGTTCCCTCCTCTTTATTTTTTGGAAGAGTTGAGGAGAATTGGTGTTAATTCTTCTTTAATGTTTGGTAGAATTCTCCAGTGCAGCCATTTAGTCCTGGGCTTTTCCTTATTCAGAGGTTTTTGATTATTGATTCAATTTCCTTATTAGCAATAGTCTGTTCAGGTTTTTATTTCTTCAGTCTTGATAGGTTGTATGTTTCTAGGAACATCTATTTCTTCTAGGTTATACAATTTGTTGGCATATAATTGTTCATAGTACTCCCATAATTCTTTTTATATACCTAGCATTAGCTGTAATGCCTACTCTTTCATTTCTGCTTTTAGTTACTTTAAGTCCTCTCTTTTCTCCTTAATTATTCTAGCTAAGAATTTCTCAATTTTTTTGGTCTTTAAAAAAAAAAACCTGACTCAGTTGTGTTGAGTTTTTCTATTTCTTTTTTAGTCTCTATTTCATTTATTTCTGCTCTAATCTTTACCACTTCCATTCCTCTGCTAACTTTAGGTTTAGTTTGCTCTTCTTTTTCTAGTTCCTTGAAGCATAGATTAGGTTATTGACTTGAGATCATTCTTTTTTTTAAAGTAGGCATTTATCATTATGAACTTCCCTCTTCATATTGCTTTCTCTGCAACCCATTAAGTTTTGGTATGTCATTTTAGATTTCATTTGTATCAAGATATTTTCTAATTACCCTTGTAGTTTCTCCTTTGACCCATTAGTTTTTTAAGACTGTGTTGCTTAATTTCCACATATCTGTGTATTTTCCAGTTTCCTTCTACTACTGATTTCATTCCCCTGTGGTCAGAAAAGATACTTGGTATGAGTTCAATATTATTAAATTTGTTAAGACTTGTTACATGGTAATACGTGGTAATACGTGGTCTAACCTAAAGAATGTTCCATGTGAGCTTGAGAAGAATGTGTACTCACTCTACTATTGTTGGGCAGGATGTTCTATATATGTCTGCTTGGTGCAATGGATCAATATTGTTCAAGAACTGTTTCATTACTGATCTGCAGTCTAGTTGTTCTGTCCATTATTGAAAGCACTACACTGAAGTGTCCTACTATTATTGTGTTTCTGCATAATTCTTCCTTCAGTTCTGTCAATGTTTGCTTCATATATGTGGGAGTTCTGATGTTAGGTGTTTCTTTTTTTTTTTTTTTTTTTTTTTTTTTGTGGTACACGGGCCTCTCACTGCTGTGGCCTCTCCCGTTGTGGAGCAGAGGCTCCAGAAGCACAGGCTCAGCGGCCATGGCTCACGGGCCCAGCCACTCCGCGGCATGTGAGATCTTCCTAGACCGGGGCACGAACCCGTGTCCCCTGCATCAGCAGGCGGACTCTCAACCACCGTGCCACCAGGGAAGCCCCTGGTGTAGATATTTTTAATTGTTACATCTTCCTGGTGAACTGACACTTTTATCATTATATAATTTCCTTCTTTGTCTCTTGTAACAGTTTTTGACTTAAAGTCTATCTTTTCTGATTATAAGTATGGCTACCTCTGCTCTCTTTTGGTTATCATTTGCATGTACTATCTTTATCCACCCTTTCACATTCAGCCTATGTATGTCCTTAGTGTGTCTCTCCTAGACAAAACACAGTTGCACTTTGTTTCTTGAATCCATTCAGCCAATTTACTTCTTTCCAGTTGGAGGTTTAATCTGGTCAGATGTAATGTAATTACTGAATGGGAAAGACTTAGTATTGCTATTTTCTTCATTATAATTTGTTAATTGTTTTCCTTTGTATTTCATTGACTTTTTTCGTATTTATATGCTTTGATCCCTTCCTCCTTTTACTCTGTGTAACTTCTATGGTATTTTATTTGTGGTTACCATGGAAATTATGTAAAATAACTTAAAGTTACAACACTCTAAACTGATAACAACTTCAATCACAAACAGAAACTACTAATTTATATCTCCACACCCCCCCACTTTATATTACTGATGTTAAAAATTACATCTTTTGGGGACCTCCCTGGTGGCACAGTGGTTAAGTATCTGCCTGCCAATGCAGGGGACACGGGTTCAATCCCTGGTCCAGGGAGATTCCCACATGCAGCAGAGCAACTAAGCCCGTGCACCACAACTACTAAGCCTGTGCTCTAGAGCCTGCGAGCCACAACTACTGAAGCCCGTGTGCCTAGAGCCCATGCTCCACTACAAGAGAAGCCACCACAATGAGAAGCCCATGCACAACAATGAAGAGTAGTCCCTGCTTGCCACAACTAGAGAAAGCCCGCAAGCAGCAACAAAGACCCAATGCAGCCAAAAATAAATAAATAAATTTTTTAATTACATTTTTTTATATCGTGCATCTATTAACAAAGATTCAGAAAATTTTCTTGCTTTTGTCTTTTAAATGGATGAGAAAATAAAGTATAACCAAGTGGGATTATCCCAGACATGCAAGGTTGGTTTAAATTTGAATAAACAATGTAATATACTACATTAATAAAAATAAAGGATAAAAATCACATGATCATCTCAGTAGAAGCACAAAGAGCATTTGACAAAATCCAACAACTCTTCATGATAAAACAATCAACAAGCCAGGAATAAAAAGTAAACTCCCTTCAATAAACAAAGACCATCTATACAAAATTGATAGGTAATGTCATAGGCTGATGGTAAAAGACTGAATGCTTTCTCCCCTGAGGTCAGGAAAAAAAAAGATGTCTGCTTTCACCAATTTTTTTAAATTTTATTGTGGTAAGAACACTTAACAGGAGATCTACCTTATTAATGGATATTAAGTGATATTAACAGGTAATTATTAACAGGTAATAAGATAATTATTAACAGATAATAAGGTATTATTATCTGTAAACACAATGTTGAACAGCAGACCTCCAGAACTTATTCAACTTGCATAACTAAAAATTTAGTACCGTTGACTAGTAATTCCTTTTTTCCCTTCCCCCAGCCCTTGGCACCCACCATGCTACTCTTTGTTTCTATGACTTTGCTTTTATCTCATATAATTGGAATCATGTAGTGTTTGTCCTTCTGTGGCTGGTTTATCTCACATAGCATAATGTCCTCAAGATGCTGTACTAGAGGTTCTAGCCAGGGCCACTACGCAAGGAAAATAAAGAGTGTCCAGAAAGAACTAAAACGAGGGCAGTTTACAAATACATCATCTTATATATAAAATTAAACATAGAAAATGCCAAGAAATCCACACATAAAAAAACAAACTATCAGAGCTAATAAACTAGAACAGCAAGGTTGTACTGTAGAAGATAAATATATAAAAATAAATTTAGTTACCACACATAAGCAACAAATAACCCGAAAATGAAATTAAGAAACAATTCCATTTGATATTGCACATAAAAGAAGAAAATATTTTGGAATGAATTTAACAAAATACATGTAAGACTTGTTCACTGAAAACTAAAAAAGAAACTGAAGAAGACCTAAATAAATGGAATAATATCCCATATTCATGGATTGGAAGATTTAATACTCATAAGATGACAAATCTTTCCAAATTGATCTATAGATTTGAGGCAATATCTATCAAAATCCTAGCTACTTTTTTTTGTAAAAATTAACAAGTGTATCTTAAATTCATACAGAAATGTAAGATACCAACAACAGCCAAAACAATCTTGAACAAGAACAAAGTTGGAGAACTCATACTTCCTAATTCAAAAAATGCATTACAAAACCACAGTATTCAAGACTGTGCTACTAGCCTAAGAACAGACATATAGTTCAATGAAACACAATCGAGAGTCCACAAATACTTACATTTATGATCAACTGATTTTTGGTGAAGCTGTCAAGAAATACAATAAGGAGAGAATATTCTTTTCGACAAATGATGCTGAGACAACTAAAAATCCAAATGCAAATCCAAATACAAAAATTAACTCAAAATAAACACTTAAATGTAAGAGCTAAAAATATAAAACTTTTATAAGAAAACACAGGAGTAAATCTTCATGAACTTGAATTAGGAAATAATTTTTTTGATATGACACCAAAGCACAAATAATAAGAGAAAATGTAGACAAACTGGACTGCATCAAACTGAAATGTGTGCTTCAAAGGAAAACATCAGGCAAGTGGGAAGACAAGCCACAGAATGGGAGAAAATATTTGCAAATCATATACCTGATAATGGATTTGCTTCTAGAATATATTTTTAAAACTATTAAAACTGAAGCTGAGGAGAGGAGAAATGGAGAGTTGTTGTTCGATAAGTATAGAGTTTCAGTTTTGCAGAATGAAGACAGTTCTACAGCTAGGTTGCACAATGTAAAAATACTTAACACTACTTCACTGTACACTTAAAAATAGTTAAAGTGGTAAGTTTTACATGTATGTTACCACAATTAAGTTTTTTTTTGAAAACCTCTTAAAATTTAGCAAATAAAAAGGGACCTCAGTTTTTAAACAGGCAAAGGATCTGAATAAACATTTCTCAAAAAAAGACATATAAATAGCCTTATCATAAGCACACAAAAACACATTCAACATCATTAGTCATGAGGGAAATACAAATCAAAACCAAACCACAATGAGATACCATTTCACACCCACTAAAATGGCTATAATCAAAAAGTCAGATAATAACAGGTGTTCAAGAGAATATGAAAGCATCAAAATCCTCATATACAGCTGCAATAATATAAAATGATGTGGCCACTTTGGAAAGCAATCTAGAAATTTCTTAAAAAGTTAAATGTAGAGTTACCATATTACCAGCAATTCCACTCTAGGTACATATGCAAGAGAAATAAAAACATATGTGCACATAAAACCTTGTACAGAAGGGTTCATAGCAGCATTGTGCATAACAGCCAAAAGGTGGAAACAGCCAAAAGGTGGAAACAGCCCAATGACCATCAACTGACAAATAGATAAAATGTGATATACCCACACAATATTATTTAGTAATAAAAAGGAATGAAGTATTAATGCGTGCTACAACATGGGTGGATCCTGAAAACATTATGCTAACTGAAAAAACGTCAACCACAAAAGATCTCATACTGTATATTTTCCTTTACATGAATTGTCCAGAAGAGACAAATCTATACAAACAGAATTAGATTACAGTACTGGGAAGCAGGAAAAATCAGGAGGTACTGCTGATAACTATAGTACTTCTTCTGTGGATGAACACAGTTTAACATTACAGAGTGGTAATGTTTGCACAACCTTGGGATACAATAAAAATCACTGAATTATACATAATAAATGGGTGAATGGTAAGATATGTGAATTATTCCTCAATAAAACTTCTATTTTGAAAACCTCATTCAGAATAAAGGCTGTTCTGGGACCAGAACAATTAACAAAGCTTAAAAGTAAAACAAACTTCAGAGACATTCAAGATGGCAGAGGAGTAAGACGTGGAGATCACCTTCCTCCCCACAAATACATCAGAAATACATCTACACGTGAAACAACTCCTACAGAACACCTACTGAACACTGGCAGAAGACCTCAGATTTCCCAAAAGGCAAGAACCTCCCCACGTACCTGGGTAGGGAAAAAGAGAAAAAAAAAAAACAGAGACAAAAGAATAGGGACTGGACCTGCACCACTGGGAGAGAGCTGTGAAGGAGGAAAGGTTTCCACACACTAGGAAGCTCCTTTGTGGGCAGAGACTGTGGGTGGCCGAGTTGGGGAGCTTTGGAGCCGTGGAGGAGAGCGCAGCAACAGGGGTGCGGAGGGCAAAGTGGAGAGATTCCCACACAGAGGATCGGTGCTGACCGGCACTCACCAGCCCGAGAGGCTTGTCTGCTCACCCGCTGGGGTGGGTGGGGGCTGGGAGCTGAGGCTTGGGCTTCGGAGGTCAGATCCCAGGGAGAGGACTGGCAGCGTGAACACAGCCTGAAGGGGCTAGTGAGCCACAACTAGCCAGGAGGGAGTCCGGTAAAAGTCTGGACCTGCCTAAGAGGCAAGAGACCATTGTTCTGGGGTGCGCAAGGAGAGGGGATTCAGAGCACCACCTAAACGAGCTCCACAGACAGGCGTAAGCTGCATCTATCACCGCAGACACCAGAGACAGGCATGAGACACTAAGGCTGCTGCTGCAGCCACAAAGAAGCCTACGTGCAAGCACAGGTCACTATCCACATCTCCCATCCCAGGAGCCTGTGCAGCCCCGCACTGCCAGGGTCCCAGGATCCAGGGATAACTTGCCGGGGGAGAACATACGGCAGGCCTCAGGCTACTGCAACATCACACTGGCCTCTGCCACCCGCAGGCTTCCCCACGTTCCCTACCCCTCCCTCCCCCAGGCCCGAGTGAGCCAGAGGCCCCTAATCAGCTGCTCCTTTAACGCCCTCCTCTCTGAGCAAAGAACAGATGCCCTCAGGTGATCTACATGCAGAGGCGGGACAAAATCCAAAGCTGAAACCCAGGAGCTCTGTGAACAAAGAAGAGAAAGGGAAATCTCTCCATGCAACCTCAGGAGCAGCAGATTAAATCTTCACAATCAACTTGATGTACCCTACATCTGTGGAATACCTGAATAGACAATGAATCATCCCAAAATTGAGGTGGTGGAATTTGGAAGCAACTGTAGATTTCAGGTTTGCTTTCTGCATCTAATGTATTTCTGGTTTTATGTTTATCTAAGTTTAGTATTTAGAGCTTATTATCGTTGGTAGATTTGTTTATTGATTTGGTTGCTCTCTTCCTTTTTTTTTAATATATATTTTCTTTTCCTTTTTTTCTTTTTATGGGTGTGTGTGCACATGCTTCTTTGTCTAATTTTGTCTGCAGAGCTTTCCTTTTACCATTTGTCCTAGGGTTCTGTCTTTTTGTTTGTTTTGTTGGCTTTTTCTTTTTTTAGTATAGTTTTTAGTACTTGTTATCATAGGTGGATTTGTTTATTGCTTTGGTGGCTCTCTTCTTTCTTTTATTACTTTTTTATTTTTAATAATACTTAATTATTTATTTTAATAACTTTAATTTATTGGTTTATTTACTTCTTTATTCTTTCTTTCTTTTTTTTTCCTACCCTTTTCTTCTGAGCTGTGCAGCTGACAGGGTCTTGGTGCTCTGCCCAGGTGTCAGGCCTGAGCCCCTTAGGTGGGAGAGCTGAGTTCAGGACATTGGAACACCAGAGACCTCCCAGCTACACGTAATATCAAATGGCAAAAGCTCTCCAAGAAATCTCCATCTCAACACTAACACCCAACTCTACTTAATGACCAGCAAGCTACAAGGCTGGACACCCCATGCCAAACAACTAGCAAGACAGGAACACAACCACAACCATTAGCAGAGAGGCTGCCTAAAATCATAATAAGGTCACAGACACCCCAAAACACACCAATGGACACAGTCCTGCCCACCAGAAAGACAATATCCAGCTTCATCCACCAAAACACAGGCACCAGTCCCATCCACCAGGAAGCCTATACAACCCACTGAACCAACATTACCCACTGGCAGCAGACACCAAAAACAACAGGAACTAAGAAAATGCAGCCTGCGAAAAGGAGACCCCAAACACACTAAGTTAAGTAAAACAGAAGACAGAGAAATACACAGCAGATGAAGGAGCAAAGTAAAAGCACACCAGACCAAACAAATGAAGAGAAAATAGGCAGTCTACCTGAAAAGAATTCAGAGTAATGATAGTAAACATAATGGAAAATCCTGAAAATAGAATGGAGAAAATACAAGAAATGTTTAACAAGTAGATACAAGAACTAAAAAGCAAACAAACAGTGAAGAACAACATAATAAATGAAATTTAAAAGCATCTAAAAGAAATCAATAGCAGAATAACTGAGGCAGAAGAACAGATAAGTGACCTGGAAGATAAAATAGTGGAAATAACTACCACAGAGCAGAATAAGAAATAATAATGAAAAGAATTGAGGACAGTCTCAGAGACCTCTGGGACAATACTGAACACACCAACAGTCGAATTACAGTGGTCCCAGAAGAAGAAGAGAAAAAGAACGGTACTGAGAAAATATATGAAGAGATTATAGTTGAAAACTTCCCTAATATGGGAAAGGAAATAGTCAATCAAGTCCAGAAAGCACAGAGAGTCCCACACTGGATAAATTCAAGGAAAAACACGCCAATACACCCATTAATCAAGCTATCAAAAATTAAATACAAAGAATAAATATTAAAAGCAACAAAGGAAAGCAACAAGTAACATACAAGGGAATCCCCATAATGTTACCATTTGATTTCTCAGCAGAAACTCTGCAAGCCAGAAGGGTGTGGCAGGACATACTTAAAGTAATGAACGGGAAAAACCTACAACCAAAATTACTCTACCTAGCAAGCATCTAATTCAGATTTGACAGAGAAATTAAAACCCTTACAAACAAGCAAAATCTAAGAGACTTTAGCACCGCCAAACCAGCTTTAAAACAAATGCTAAAGGAACTTCCCTAGGGAGGAAAACAAGAGAAGGAAAAGACCTACAATAACAAACTCAAAACAATTAAGAAAATGGTAATAGGAACATACATATCAATAATTACCTTAAATGCAAATGGATTAAATGCTCCAACCAAAAGACACAGACTGGCTGAACAGATACAAAAACAAGACCCATATAGATGCTGTCTACAAGAGACGCACGACAGACCTACAGACACATACAGACTGAAAGTAAGGGGATGGAAAAAGATATTCCATGCAATGGAAATCAAAAGAAAGAGGGACTAGCAATTCTCATATCAGGCAAACTAGATGTTTAAATAAAGACGATTAGAAGAGACAGAGAAGGACACTACATAATGATCAAGGGATCAGTGCAAGAATATATAACACTTGTAAATATTTATGCATCCAACACAGGAGCACCTCAATACATAAGGCAAATGCTAACAGCCATAAAAGGGGAAATCAACAGTAACACAATAATAGTAATGGACTTTCACACCCCATTTTCACCAAAGGACAGATCATCCAAAATGAAAATAAATAAGGAAACACAAGCTTTAAATGCTACATTAAACAACATGGACTTAATTGATATTTATAGGACATTCCATCCAAAAACAACAGAATACACTTTCTTCTAAAGTGCTCATGGAACATTCTCCAGGATACACCATGTCTTGGGTCACAAATCAAGGCTTCGTAAATTTAAGAATATTTAAATCATATCAGGTATCTTTTCTGACCACAATGCTATAAGACTAGATATCACTTACAGGACAACATCTGTAAAAGATACAAACACATGGAGGCTAAACAATACACTACATAATAACCAAGAGATCACTGAAGAAATCAAAGAGGAAATCAAAAAACACCTAGAAACAAATGACAATGAAAACATGACAACCCAAAAACTAAGGGATGCAGCAAAAGCAGTTCTAAGATCGAAGTTTATAGCAATAAAATCCTACCTCAAGAAACAACAAACATCTCAAATAAACAACCTAACCTTACACCTAAAGCAATTAGAGGAAAAAAGAACAAAAAACCCCCAAAAGTTAGCAGAAGGAAAGAAATCATAAGGGGCAGATCGGAAATAAATGAAAAAGAAATAAAGGAAACAACAGCAAAGATCAATAAAGCTAAAAGCTGCTTCTTTGAGAAGATAAACAAAAATGATAAACCATTAGCCAGACTCATCAAAAAAAGAAGGAAAACTCAAATCAATAGAATGAGAAATGAAAAAGGAGAAGTAACAACTGACACTGCAGAAATACAAAGGATCATGAGAGATTACTACAAGCAACTATATGTCAATAAAATGGACAACCTGGAAGAAATGGACAAATTCTTAGAAAAGCACAACCTTCCCAGACTCTACCAGGAAGGAAGAAAAAATATACACAGACCAATCACAAGCACTGAAATTGAGACTGTGATTAAAAATCTTTTTTTTTTTGTTTGTTTGTTTGGATGGGTTTTTGCGGTATGCGGGCCTCTCACTGCTGTGGCCTCTCCCGTTGCGGAGCACAGGCTCCGGACGCGCAGGCTCAGCGGCCATGGCTCACGGGCCCAGCCGCTCCGCGGCATGTGGGATCTTCCCAGACCGGGGCACGAACCCGCAACCCCTGCATCGGCAGGCGGACTCTCAACCACTGCGCCACCAGGGAAGCCCTAAAAATCTTTCAACAAACAAAAGCCCAGGACCAGATGGCTTCACAGGCAAATTCTATCAAACATTAGAAGAGCTAACACCTATCCTTCTTAAACTCTTCCAAAATATAGCACAGGGAGGAACACTTCCAAACGCATTCTATGAGGCCACTATAACCCTGATACCAGAACCACACAAAGATGTCACAATAAAAGAAAACTACAGACCAATATCACTGATAAACATAGATGTGAAAATCCTCAACAACATACTAGCAAACAGAATCCAACAGCATATTAAAAGGATCATACACCATGATCAAGTGGGGTGTATCCCAGGAATCTAGGATTCTTCAATATACGCAAATAAATCAATGTGATAAACCATATTAACAAATTGAAGAAGAAAAACCATATGATCATCTCAATAGATGCAGAAAAAGTTTTTGACAAAATTCAACACCCATTTATGATAAAAACATGCCAGGAAGTAGGCATAGAGGGAACTTACCTCAATATAATAAAGGCCATATATGACAAACCCACAGCCAACATCATTCTCAATGGTGAAAAACTGAAACCATTTCCTCTAACATCAGGAACAAGACAAGGTTGTCCACTCTCACCACTAACATTCAACATAGTTTTGGAAGTTCTAGCCACAGCAATCAGAGAAGAAAAAGAAATAAAAGGAATCCAGATCAGAAAAGAAGTAAAGCTGTCACTATTTGCAGATGACATGGTACTATACATACAGAATCCTAAAGATGCTACCAGGAAACTACTAGAGCTAATCAATGAATTTGGTAGAGTAGCAGGATACAAAATTAATGCACAGATATCTCTTGCATTCCTATACACTAATGATGAAAAATCTGAAACAGAAATAAAGGAAAAACTCCCATTTACCACTGCAACAAAAAGAATAAACTACCTAGGAATAAACCTACTTAAGGAGGCAAAAGACATGTATGCAGAAAACTATAAGACACTATGAGAGAAATTAAAGATGATACAAACAGATGGAGACATATACCATGTTCTTGGATTGGAAGAATCAACATTGTGAAAATGACTCTACTCCCCAAAGCAATCTATAGATTCAATGCAATCCCTATCAAACTACCACTGGCATTTTTCACAGAACTAGAACAAAAAATTTCACAATTTGTATGGAAACACAAAAGACCCCGAATAGCCAAAGCAATCTTGAGAACAAAAAATGGAGCTGGAGGAATCAGGCTGCCTGACTTCAGACTATACTACAAAGCTACAGTAATCAAGACAGTATGGTACTGGCACAAAAACAGAAATATAGATCAATGGAAGAGGATAGAAAGCCCAGAGATAAACCCACGCATATATGGTCACCTTACTTTTGATAAAGGAGGCAAAAATATACCATGGAGAAAAGACAGCCTCTTCAATAAGTGGTGCTGGGAAAACTGGACAGCTATAGGTAAAAGAATGAAAGTAGAACACTCCCTAACACCATACACAAAAATAAACTCAAATGGATTAAAACTAAATGGAAGGCCAGAGACTATATATCTCTTACAGGAAAACACAGGCAGAACACTCTATGACATAAATCACAGCAAGATCCTTTTTGACCCACCACCTAGAGAAATGGAAATAAAAACAAAAATAAACAAATGGGACCTAATGAAACTTAAAATCTTTTGCACAGCAAAGGAAACCATAAACAAGATGAAAAGACAACCCTCAGGATGGGAGAAAATATTTGCAAATGAAGCAAATGACAAAGGATTAATCTCCAAAATATACAAGCAGCTCATGCAGCTCAATATCAAGAAAACAAACAACCCAATCCAAAAATGGGCAGAAGACCTAAATAGACATTTCTCCAAAGAAGATATACAGATTGCGAACAAACACATGAAAGGATGCTCAACATCACTAATCATTAGAGAAATGCAAATCAAAACTACAGTGCGATATCACCTCACACCGGTCAGAATGGCCATCTTCCAAAAATCTACAAACAATAAATGTTGGAGAGGTTGCAGAGAAAAGGGAACCATCTTGCACTGCTGGTGGGAATGTAAATTGATACATCCACTATGGAGGACAGTATGGAGTTTCCAGAAAAAACTAAAAAGAGAACTACCATACGACCCAGCAATCCCACTACTGGGCATATACCCTGAGAAAACCATAATTCAAAAAGAGTCATGTACCACAATGTTCACTGCAGCTGTACTGACAATAGCCAGGACACAGAAGCAACCTAAGTGTCCATCGACAGAAGAATGGATAAAGAAGATGTGGCACATGTATTATACAATGAAATATTACTCAGCCATGAAAAGGAATGAAATTGGGTCATTTGTAGTGAGGTGGATGGACCTACAGTCCGTCATACAGAGTGACATAAGTCAGAAATAGAAAAACAAATACCGTATGCTAACACATATATATGGAATCTAAAAAAATAAAAAATAAAAAACAAAACATGATTCTGCAGAACCTAGGGGCAGGACAGGAATAAAGACGCAGACATAGAGAATGGACCTGAGGATATGGGGGGGAGGGGTAAACTGGGACCAAGTGAGAGAGTGGCATGGACTTATAAATACTACCAAATGTAAAATAGATAGCTAGTGGGAAGCAGCCGCAGGGCACAGGGAGATCAGCTTGGTGCTCTGTGACCACCTAGAGGGGCAGGATAGGGAGGGTGGGAGGGAGACGCATGAGGCAGGAGATATGGGTATATATGTATATGTATAGCTGATTCACTTTGTTATAAAGCAGAAACTAACACAGCACTGTAAACAATTATACTCCAATAAAGATGTTAAAAATGAAAACATATTTACAATATGTTAAAAACCACTGTATGTTGAAATAGATTTATGAAAAGCTATAAAAAAGAAAAGGAAGAAACGAAATTGAGTTAGTTGTAGTGAGGTGAATGGACCTAGAGTCTGTCATACAGAGTGAAGTAAGTCAGAAAGAGATAAACAAATACTGTATGGTAACACATATATATGGAATAAAAAAAACAAACAAACAATGGTTCTGCAGAACCTAAGGGCAGGAAAAGAATAAAGACGCAGACGTAGAGAATGGACTTCAAGACACAGGGAGGGGGAAGGGTAAGCTGGGACAAAGTGAGAGAGTAGCATGGACATATATACACTACCAAATGTAAAAACAGATAGCTAGTGGGAAGCAGCCACATAGCACAGGGAGATCAGATCAGTGCTTTGTGACCACCTAGATGGGTGGGATAGGGAGGGTGTGAGGGAGACACAAGAGGGAGGAGATATGGGGATATATGTATATGTATAGCTGATTCACTTTGTTATAAAGCAGAAACTAACACACCATTGTAAAGCAATTATACTCCAATAAAGATGTTAAAATAATATAATTAAAAATAAATGGCAAAATAAAACAAACTTCAAATAAATAAACTTAACTGAAAGTCATCTACTGACTAGCAGAACGAAGCCCAACGATCTTTAAAAAAAAAAAGCAACAAAATCCAGACATTTATGTGGTAAAAATCATAATGTCCAGTATTTAATCCAAAATTACTAAATAAATCACAAAGTCTGAAACAACCAGCACACTATCAGTAAATAAAAACAAACCCAGAAATACAGATGATGAAATTAGAAGAAAAAGACATTAGAATAGTCACAACTATGGTCAGGTATTTTTTTAAGACAACGTTGAAAGGAGAAAAATAGATAATGAAAATTATCAAAACTTATCAGGACAAAAAATACAAAAAATATTTGAAATGAATAATTCGCTTGATAGAATAATGGCAATAAGACACTTGATAAAGAAGGATTAGTGAACATAAAGATAATACCATGAAAACAATCCAAAACAAAACATTTCTTATAAATCAGGCAAAAAATAGCATCTCAATGCTCTGTTTGCTTGTATCTAACGTCTAAAATAAATGTAATATGAATTCTAGAAGAAGATAAAAAACAGAAAATATATTAAAGAAATAATAGCAAAAAGTTTCATATTTCACCAAAACCATAAACCCACAGAACTGAGAAGTTCAAATAATCTAAAGTAGGCTAAACACGCACACACATACACATACACACACACACACACACACACATACACACACACACCCCCATACCAACATATACTATATTCATTTTCTAAAAATCAGTGACAAGAGTAAATCTTAAAACCAGCAAGAGAAAAGAAAGACATATTACATATAGAGGAAGACCACATACTTCTTGTTAGAAACTATGCAAGTCAGTTAAACAAAAGAATATCTTGAAAAAGCTCAAAAAAGAAAACTGTCACCTTAAAATTTTATAATCAGTAAAACTATTTTTCAAAGCTGAAAGAACAAAGGCTTTTTCAGACAAATGAAAGCTCAGAAAAGACACTGACAGTAAATCTCCATTATAAGAAACAATAAAACGATTCAAATGGAAGGAAAATGATATGAGACGGAAACATGAATCTACACAAAGATGTATCCTAGAAATGGTGAATACATAGATCAATACAAAGTATATGATCTTCCTCATTTTTAATTTTTTAAAAATATAAATGAATGAATCAAAAATAATAAAAATGTATCAAAAGGACCATAATATATGAAGAAGTAAAATCTACGAAAATAACAAAACCGAGGACAGGATGGGGAATTGCAGGATTATGTTGGAAAGGTCTTACACTGCACAATGTCATTTATTGGTAGACTATGATAAGTTAAAGTTTAAAAAAAAACTAATAAACCAACAGTAGAAATAAGTGAAATACTAAATAATAGGCAATCTAAATCAAAGCAGAGAAAGAGGAAAGAATCAAAGACAAAAGAAACAGAAAACAAATAGCAAGACAGTAGATTTAAGTCCCACAATATCTATACTTATTGATACACTGGATGTAAATTATGTGAACATTCCAATGAAAGGCAGAGATTGACTCAATAAAAAAGCAAGACTCATTTTACAAAATTCAGTATCCTTCTAATAAAAACTCTCAGAAAACTAGAAATAGAAATTTCTCAACTTGAAAAAGCGTCTATAAAATATGTATGAATGCTTTCCCTCTAAAATCAGGAACAAGGCAAAAATGTCTACTCTTGTCATTTATATTTTAACTATTTATCCTGGAGGTCCTATTTAGTACAATAAGGGAAAAAAGAGAAAAGGCATACACATTGGATATGAAGAAGTAAAGCTTACAGTCTACATGAACATGTATGTACAAAATACTAAAACAGCAACAACAAAAAACTAGTAAAACTAATAAGCAAGTTGAGCAAGATCTTGTTAAAAAGTCAATAAAACTCAACTACATTTCTATACACTAGAAACAAATGACTGGAAATTAACTTTTCTAAAAATGCAACTTAAGATATTACCTAAAAAACATGAAATACTTAAAAATACATTTAACAAAATGTATGCATGACCTGTACAATGAAAACCAAAAAACACTGCTGGGAGATATTAATAAAGACCTAAGTAAATAAAGATATCATGGTCACAGATTGGATAATCCAGTATTAGTGAGATGTCAATTATCCTCTAACTGATCTATACGTTAATACAGTACCAAATAAAACCCCAGTAGACTTTTTTGTAGAAAGCGATAAGCTGGTTCTAAAATACATCTAGAGGCTTCCCTGGAGGCGCAGTGGTTGAGAGCCCGCCTGCCGATGCAGGGGACACGGGTTCGTGCCCTGGTCCGGGAAGACCCCACATGCCATGGAGCGGCTGGGCCCATGAGCTATGGCTGCTGAGCCTGCACATCCACAGCCTGTGCTACGCAACTGGAGAGGCCACAACAGTGAGAGGCCTGCGTACCACAAAAAAAATAAAAATAAAATACATCTAGAAATGCAAAGGACTTAGAAAGTCACAAAGGATTTGAAAAAGAATAGTTGATGGTTTAGACTTCAGTTTTCAAGACTTACTACAAAGCTCTGATAATCAAGACAGTAAAGTACTAGCATTAAAAAAAGACAGGTAAGTAACTGAAATCAAATAGAGCCTCAAAGATGCCACAGTAAGGCAATGAATGGAGAAAGAATAGTATTTAAAAAACAAATAGTGCTGGAACACCAGGGTATCCTTATGAAAAACAAAAGAAAAAATAAACCTTGATAGTTAGCTCATACCATACACAAAAATTAACTGAAAATGGATCACAGGCCTAAATATAAATGCTAAAAATATAATACTTAGAAGAAAACATGAGTAAATCTTTCTAACCTTGGAAATAGCAAAGATTTCTTAGATAAGGTACAAAAATCATGAGAATAATAGGAAAAATCGTTAAATTGGAATCCATAATAATTAAATTCCTATGTTCTTCAAAAGCCAGATTAAGAAAACAAAAAGGCAAGACACACACTGGGGGGAAAAAATTTGTAACTCATATATCCGATATCCATAATATATAAAGAAACTTATAAAGGACTTACAAGTTATAAGGACTTATTATATAGAACTTATATCCATAATATATAAGAAATTTCAAAACTCCACAATAAGAAAACAAACCAAACAAAAAAATGGGCAAAAGATTTGAATACACACTTAACAAAAGAAGATACACAAGTGGCCAATAAGCAATGCAAAGATGCTCAGCATCTCTAGGCATTACAAAAATGCAAATTAAAACCAGAACGAGAGGACTTCCCTGGTGGCGCAGTGGTTGAGTCTGCCTGCCGATGCAGGGGACACGGGTTTGTGCCCCAGTCTGCGAAGATCCCACATGCCACGGAGCAGTTAGGCACGTGAGCCATGGCCGCTGAGCCTGCGCGTCCGGAGCCTGTGCTCCGCAACGGGAGAAGCCACAACAGAAGAAAAAAAAAAAGAAACCAGAACGAGAAACTGCTAGGGACCCACTCAAAGGTCTAATATTAAAAAGACCAGCAATACCAGGTGTTAACAGCGCAACGGGACCACAACAGAAGAAAAAAAAAAAGAAACCAGAACGAGAAACTGCTAGGGACCCACTCAAAGGTCTAATATTAAAAAGACCAGCAATACCAGGTGTTAACAGGATGTGGAGTAAGTAGAAAGCTCATACGTTGCTTGTAGAAATGAAAAATTGTGCAGCTACCTTGGAAAGGAGCTTGGCAGTTTCAGCTGCCATACCAGTTAACAATTCCACTCTTACATATTTATGAAATACACAAAGAATTGTACACCAATATTCATAGCAGCTTGTTCATAATAGCCAAAATCTGGAAACAACCCAAATATTCATCAAGAGATGAATGGGTTAAAAAGTTGTGATATACTCATACAAAGGAACACTACTTAGCAATAAATAAGAGGGAACTACTAATACAAAATAACATAGATGAATCTTAAAACATGCTAAGAAGAAACCAAACTCCAAGGAGCACACATTACATGATTCTATTTACATAAAACCTTATTAAAAACAAATCTAGGGCCTCCCTGGTGGCGCAGTGGTTGAGAGTCCGCCTGCCGATGCAGGGGATACGGGTTCGTGCCCCGGTCTGGGAGGATCCCACGTGCCGCGTAGCAGCTGGGCCCGTGAGCCGTGGCCGCTGAGCTTGCGCGTCCGGCAACGGGAAAGGCCACGACAGTGAGAGGCCCACATATCGCAAAAAAAAAAAAAAAAAAAAAAAAAAACAAATCTATTTGATAGTGACAGAAACAGATCAACAGATCTGCCTGTCAACAGAAACGGGGTGGGGTTAGAGAAGCACAAGAAACTGACTAGGAAAGAGCAGAGAGGTACCTTTTGCTGTGATAGAAATGTTCTATGTCATGATTGCTGCATTATACTTTTGTCAAAACTAATTAAAATATGTATACTTTATTGACTCCAACAGTATGTAAATTAACGCAAGTTGATTTTGTTTTCAAAGGAACATAACAGACATTAAATCACTCCCTGAAACCAAACTAGATTAACAATGGCTTAACCTAAAGGTTCCCAAACTTCCTTGATTCATGACACTCTTAGCTTCACAGTAATTTTTTATGGTGTTCCAGACCAAAATAAATATTGAACTTTCTGTTTATTAGTTTGACCCAACTACTTTATATTTTATATTTTAACAATTTATTAGCCATTTGAAAAACTTAATGCACAAATTAAAAAAAGTTTCCTTCATTATTATATTAGCAAAATTATTTATTAATGGGGTATATATGCATCTTGGGTACCACACAAATTCTCAAATTTTGGAATCAGATTTCATAGCTCATCCTCATTTCCTGTTCCACACTGATTTTCACATAGTACTTGCTCTTTATCACAGCAAGCATTAAAAACTTAGCTGTGCAAGGATATGATATCACCAAAAGAAATGCAGCATAAATTCAAGCTGAAACTTAAGCTAGTACTTTGCACAGTGCCCCACATATGACAAGTATACTATGCTTCCCACAAAACTTTAAAATACCCTTTGGATGGACTCCTGTCCTGTGACTTCCTGTGATGCCTCTGGTTACTTTCACATACAGTTTAGTAACCCAAGGTGTAAGCTGCCCCATGCACCACCCACCTATAAATCAAGCTCAACTAACACTGGTTAAGCAGGGAACAGCAAGTAAAGTACCTTGTATCCCAGGCCCAATTGATAAATAGCAAAAATCTGAGCTGCATTAAGAGCTTCACTAAAAAGGTAAACTGCAGTCATCTGACCACAGAATACCCTATTAGCATCTGCTGTTTCTGATGAGCCCAGGAAACACTTGTCAAAGGTCTGTGAAAGAAAACAGAAAAGTTTATTAGAGAAAAAACAAAAAACTATCTCCTCCAGAAATAATAACAAACTATACTGGTATAAATATTTTGCCCACTCTAAAATATAATCTGAATAGATTAAACTAATTCATTTAGCATTTCACTTCATTCATTCCCATTTGGTGTAGAGATCAGGAAAGACATCATAGAAAGGAGATAAGACAAGTTTTCCAAAGTACAATAAACAAAACCTGATGACAAAGCGGATATAGGAAACAGCCAGAGAAATCATTATGGACTCTGAAGGCCCATACTTGGTCAGCCAAAGAACCAGACAGAAGAGCAGGCTTTGGAGCAATGAGAAAAATCATGAGTTAAGTGTGGGACATATAATGAATGCGTCTTTTCTGTGAACTAATGTGGATGAAGAAGCAATTGCCAACAAGGTTCTGCATGGTGAGAAGTTAAGACTGTAACTTTTTGTAGACATCAAGATACAAATAATGGGTGAAGTCATGGAGTAGATGCAATCTCTCAAAAGGAATGTGTAAATCAAGAAAATCAGGTGTATGTTTTTCTTCTTCAGACAAAAAATTCCTCTTAACATCCAGGTTGCAAAGACCCCATTTTAAAAACTCATGTATACAACAAGGAGGAAGTATCCATATCTCTTTAAAAGTATCATTTTATCCATGAAACTGTTAGGAAGGATGTTGAAAAATATGTATGTGTTGACATTAAGGAATATAATATAAAAACTTTTAACATTTGGGTTCTGAAGACAAACCACCTAGATCAAATCACTGCTTCCCACGCTGCTGATTTTGGCAAATTACTTAAGCTCTCTGTGCTCAGTTTCACTGGTAAAATGAAGATTACAACAGGTTGGAGCTTACAGAAAATAAAGGTATTTATTACAATGCCTGGAATACAATAAGTACTCAATAAGGATTAATGTAAGGAAAAAACAGGTTGAAAAGCAGTATACATATCTGATCCCTTTTTTATATTTAAAAAAATAAGAGCTAACATTGACCACTTATTCTGTACAAGGCACTCTGCTAATGAATTTGTGAACAGTATCTCATTTAATCAACCTTCTGAGATACATACTATTTTACACCCATTTTTAGGTGGAGCAAACTTTGGCCTAATAGACTAAGTAAGGTCATACAGTCAGTAAGGGATTCAAACCTAAGTCTATCTTTTATAACAACCTGGGCTGGGCTCTTAAGGTCAGCATTTCAAAATATGTAAATATGTACAGGATAAAATATCAAAGGAGGAGTTATTGGTAAATGAGTGTTGCAAGCTTGCATTCATTTTCCTGATCCACAGTTTTCAAGGTTTCTATTAAAAATGTAATTGGGGTGTGGGGGGGACAACATTTAAATTAAATCTAACCTATGAATCTCTTTTTGAATCTTGAAAATATTATAACATAATAGTTACCTATATGAATTTTATGGAAAATTTATAAGCATGCATCATCTAACTCATTCATAAAAATCATCAGAAGCCTGTAGTAGAGCTCTCAGGTTTAATTTGATCAATGGACCAACGACACAAATACTTTCAAGATATACCCACTGTTACCTATGAATCTTCTCTACCCTTTCCAGAATAATTTTATAACAGTGACTGAGTAATATGTGCCATATTAGCACAGTTCTACTCTCTTAATATATTAACTGGCTAGCCAAACTATGATTATAAAAATCCACCATTGTGGTATTCTAAAATTTATATTCAATGTAAAATATATTTTTCTTATTTCACTGTAACTTTCTCAAATTACTTACATCACTGGTGTTGACAAACCATGTTATCTCTCCATAGGAAGCAAGCTCACCATTCACATAACATCGAAGCTCACTGTTCTTCCACCGGTTATAAATGTGCACTATAGTTACCATATACCACTGAATAAGCAAAACAGTTTAAAAAAAAAAAAAAGATAAAGATAATGATCTTTCCAATAACTCAACCACATTGATAATAACAAGTAAAAATTAAATTCTAAATTACAATTAAACCTAAAAATAAAATAAGACTACCTTTATTAAATTCAATATTCTACCTCTTGAACCATATTGATTCAAGGGAACTCTCAACAAATAACAGCTTCCCATAAAATTATTTTTCAAACTTTTTATTATGACAATGTTTAAATATACCTCCAAAAGTAAAAAGTTTAGTACAAACTCTCTCACCATCTCGTTTCCACAACTGTCAACATTTTGTCATATCTCTTTTATCTATTTACCTATCTACATATATATAGATGTATACTTTGTTGATAAACCGTTTATTAATCTCTAAATTTTAAGGTACAAAAGAAAATACATATTACTACTACCACTACTACTACTACTAAAATAATTGCCACTGATATTTCCCCCCTGTATTTCCTTTAAACTCTACAAATAACTAAATATTTACTTTTTCCATTATCCAAATCAGAGAGGTTAACAATTGTCCAGTGATTTACACTTCATTTTCTAAAACAGTATAAACACAGAGCTATGATTTACCACATATTATGTCAATAACACTAAAGCAAAGCATTCTGAAGGTTAGAATAGCTTGGTAACATAACTATGACTCAGTAAGATCACATACCTTTTGTGGCTTGAAATCAAATTTCACACAGTGTTGAAAGCCTTTTCCTTTTGACTTTACTGATGTTATAATTAAACATCCCCCAACAAAGTGTGCAGAATAACCAAGACCTTTGCTGGTTCTGAAACTATAAAATATAAGTTTTCATTTCATCTCCAAATATTCTTCTCATTTTCAAAGTAAAGTAACAACACTAAATTACAGAAATACATACCAATACAAATACGGTTTATCTTTATCCACATTGATGTTATTTACAGGATCCATTCTAAGCCAGGTATGAAATGTAAAACCATTCTGGTATGGCCATTTGGCTATAGGAGGTAATGCAATAGCCTAAACGAAAAAGCTTTGAGTTACTGACTCACAATGAAAAATTTTGTTACTGAAATCATGAAAATGAGACCTTACAATGCTATATATATATATATATTCCTAATAGATATTATTCTAACATCATGATTAAAATATGCAGTAGTCTCTTTATCTGAAAGATTTTAATAACTTCTAAATATTCCAAAATATATAGTAATGATGATAATTTACTTAAACAATAGAAACACAGCAAGTGACCTGCTTGATGCACTAATCATAGGTGCTTCATTTCTTACAATAAACATGTCCAAAGAAATTCCTATTAAAAGAGTTAGGCAGTGGGCTTCCCTGGTGGCGCAGTGGTTAAGAATCCACCTGCCAATGCAGGGGACACGGGTTTGAGCCCTGGTCTGGGGATATCCCAAATGCTGCAGAGCGGCTAAGCCCATGTGCCACAACTACTGAGACTGTGCTCTAGAGCTCATGAGGCACAACTATTGAGCCGACATGCCTAGAGCCCGTGCTCCACAAGAGAAGCCACTGCAATGAGGGGCCCATGCACCACAAAGAAGAGTACCCCCACTCCACACAACTAGAGAAAGCCTGCCCACAGCAATGAAGATCCAATGCAGCCAAAATTAAATTTTAAAAATTTAAAAATTTTAAAAAAGAGGTAGGCAGTGATATCAAATTGGAAATTTGTTGCTGAAATGTTACATAAAGTACCAGAAGAGAGAAAGAGGGACAAGAAAGGAAAGAAAAAGGTTAAGGAAAAAGCCTGGAATATATTTTTTTTTAACAGGAAACATATAGCTGAAGAGGATTCATTCATAATATTTTTTTCATAATATTTTAAAATTTTATTCATAAGTCACTATATAAATGATTTTACCGCTTGGCTTAAATTTTTATTTGAAACATCATATTACATACTGCAAGGGCCCCCAAATCTCCAAAACAAACTTGAAAAAGAACAAAGTTGGAAGACCCATACTACCAAATTTAAAAAATACAACACAAAGATACAGTAATGAAGATTTTACCACATTGACATAAAGATAAAGATCAATGAAACAGAACAGAGAGCCCAGAAATAAACCCTTATATTTGTGATCATGATTTTCAACAAGAGTGTTAAGGCAGTTCAATGAGGAAAGAATAGTGTTTTCAACAAATTTGCTGAGAAAACATATTTACAAGCAAAGGTATGAAGCTGACCACTTCGTTATGTGTCACACAAAAAACTAACCCCAAATCAATGATAGATAGACCTAAATGTGAGAGATAAAAATATAAAACTCTTATAAGAAAAAATAGGGTTAAATCTACACTGAGTTAGATAAATCCTTCTTAATTAGGAAATGAAAGAAAAAATATATGAATTGGACTTCATTAAAATTAAAAACTTCTGTGCTTTAAAGGATACCCTCAAGAAACTGAAAAGACAAGCCAAAAGAATGGGAGAAAATATTTGAAAGTTATTTATCTGATAAGAAACTTATATCCAGAAGAATATATAAAGAATTCTTGAGAGGGCAGACAGCAGAAGCAAGAAGAACTACAATCCTGCAGCCTGTGGAACAAAAACCACATTCACAGAAAGACAGACAAGATGAAAAGGCAGAGGACAATGTAACAGATGAAGGAACAAGATAAAACCAGGAAAACAACTAAATGAAGTAGAGATAGGCAACTTTCCAGAAAAAGAATTCAAAATAATGATAGTCAAGATGATCCAGGACCTTGGAAAAAGAATGGAGGCAAAGATCGAGAAGATGCAATAAATGTTTAACAAAGACCTAGAAGAATTAAAGAACAAACAAACAGAGATGAACAATACAATAACTGAAATGAAAAATACACTAGAAGGAATCAATAGCAGAATAACTGAGGCAGAAAAACAGATAAGTGACCTGGAAGACAGAATGGTGGAATTCACTGCTGCGGAACAGATTAAAGAAAAAAGAACGAAAAGAAATAGAGACAGCCTAAGAGACCTCTGGGACAACATTAAACACAACAACGTTCGCATTATAGGGGTCTCAGAAGGAGCAGAGAGAAAGAACCAGAGAAAATATTTGAACAAATTATAGTTGAAAACATCCCTAACATGGGAAACAAAAGAGCCACCCAATTCCAGGAAGCGCAGCGAGTCCCACATAAGATAAACCCAAGGAGAAACACGCCAAGACACATAGTAATCATATTGGCAAAAATTAAAGACAAAGAAAATTTACTGAAAGCAGCAAGGGAAAAATGACAAATAACATACCAGGGAACTCCCATAAGATTAACAGCTGATTTCTCAGCAAAAACTCTACAAGCCAGAAGGGAGTGGCATGATATACCTAGAGTGGTGAAAGGGAAGAACCTACAACCAAGATTACTCTACCCGGCAAGAATCTCAATCAGATTCGATGAAAAATCAAAAGCTTTACAGACAAGCAAAAGATAAGAGAATTCAGCACCACCAAACCAGCTCTACAACAAATGCTAAAGGAACTTCTCTAAGTGGGAAACACAAGAGAAGAAAAGGACCTACAAAAACAAACCCAGGGGGCCTCCCTGGTGGCGCAGTGGTTGAGAGTCCGCCTGCCAATGCGGGGGATACGGGTTCGTGCCCCGGTCTGGGGGGATCCCGCGTGTCGCGGAGCGGCTGGGCCCGTGAGCCATGGCCGCTGAACCTGCGCGTCCGGAGCCTGTGCTCCG
>NW_006797755.1:2715535-2720660 GCF_000442215.2 Lipotes vexillifer
ACAAACCCAGGGGCTTCCCTGGTGGCGCAGTGGTTGACAGTCCACCTGCCGATGCAGGGGACATGGTTTTGTGCCCCAGTGTGGGAAGATCCCACATGACGTGAAGCGGCTGGGCCCGTGATCCATGGCCGCTAAGCCTGTGCGTCCGGAGCCTGTGCTCCGCAACGGGAGAGGCCACAACAGTGACCTTTTTTGCATACCGCAAAAAAAAAAAAAAAAAAACAATTAAGAAAATGGTCATAGGAACATACATATCGATAATTTAAATATGAATGGATTAACTGCTCCAAGCAAAAGACACAGGCTTGCTGAATGGATACAAAAACAAGACCCACATATATATACTGTCTACAAGAGACCCATTTCAGACCTAGGGACACACACAGACTGAAAGTGAGGGGATGGAAAAAGATATTCCATGCAAATGGAAATCAAAAGAAAGCTGGAGTAGCAATATTCATATCAGATAAAATAGATATTAAATAAAGAATGCTACAAGAGACAAGGAAAGACACTACATAATGATCAAGGGATCAATCCAAAAAGAAGATATAACAATTATAAATATATATGCACCAAACATAGGCGCACCTCAATATACAAGGCAACTGCTAACAGCTATAAAAGAGGAAATCGACACTAACACAATAATAGTGGGAGAGTTTAACACCTCACTTACACCAATGAACAGATCATCCAAAATGAAAATAAATAAGGAAACAGAAGCTTTAAATGACACAATAGACCAGATAGATTTAACTGGTATTTATAGGACATTCCATCCAAAAATAGCAGATTACACTTTCTTCTCAAGTGCACACAGAACATTCTCCAAGATAGATCACATCCTGGGTCACAAATCAAGCCTCAATAAATTTAAAAAAACTGAAATCATATCAAGCATCCTTTCTGACCACAGCGCTATGAGATTAGAAATCGATTACAGGGGGAAAATACATAGAAAACACAAACACATGGAGGCTAAACAATACATTACTAAATAACCAAGAGATCACTGAAGAAATCAAATAGGAAATCAAAAAATACTTAGAGACAAATGACAATGAAAACACAATGATCCAAAACCTGTGGGATGCAGCAAAAGCAGTTCTAAGAGGGAAGTTTATAGCAATACAAGCCTACCTCAAGAAACAATAAGAATATCAAATAAACAATCTAACCTTAAACCTAAAAGAACTAGAGAAAGAAGAACAAACAAAACCAAAAGTTAGCAGAAGGAAAGAAATTAAAAAGAGCAGAGCAGAAATAAATGAAATAGAAACAAAGAAAACAATAGCAAAGATCAATAAAACTAAAAGATGGTTCTTTGAGAAGATAAACAAAATTGATAAACCATTAGCCAGACTCATCAAGAAAAAGAGGGAAAAGACTCAAATCAATAAAATGAGAACTGAAAAAGGACAAGTTACAATAGACACCACAGAAATACAAAGTATCCTAAGAGACTACTGCAAGCAACTCTATGCCAATAAAATGGACAACCTGGAAGAAATGGACAAATTCTTAGAGAGGTAAAACCTTCCAAGACTGAACCAGGAAGAAACAGAAAATATGAACAGACCAATCACAAGTAATGAAATTGAAAGTGTGATTAGAAATCTTCCAACAAACAAAAGTCCTGGACCAGATGGCTTCACAGGTGAATTTTATCAAACATTTAGAGAACAGCTAACACCCATCCTTCTCAAGCTCCTCCAGAATACAGCAAAGGGAGGAACACTCACAAACTCATTCTTCGAGGCCACCATCACCCTGATAACAAAACCAGACAAAGATGTCACATAGAAAGAAAACTACTGGCCAGTATCACTCATGAACATACATGCAAAAATCCTCAACAAAATACTAGCAAACAGAATCCAACAGCACATTAAAAGGATCATACACCATGATCAAGGGGCGTTTATCCCAAGAATGCAAGGATTCTTCAGTATATTCAAATGACTCAATGTGATACACCATACTAACAAACTGAAGAATAAAAACCATATGATGATCTCAATAGATGCAGAAAAAGCTTTTGACAAAATTCAACACCCATTTATGATAAAAACCCTCCAGAAAGAGGGCACAGAGGGAACCTACCTCCACATATTAAAGCCCATATACAACAAACCCACAGCAAACATTATTCTCAATGGTGAAAAACTGAAAGCATTTCCTCTAAGATCAGGAACAAGACAAGGATGTCCACTCTCACCACTATTATTCAACATAGTTTTGGAAATCCTAGCCACAGCAATCACAGAAGAAAAAGAAATAAAAGTAATACAAATTGGAAAAGAAGAGGTAAAACTGCCACTGTTTGCAGATGACACGATACTATATATAGAGAATCCTAAAAATGCCACCAGAAAACTACTAGAGCTAATCAATGAATTAGGTAAAGTTGCAGGACACAAAATTAATGCACAGAAATCTCTTGCATTCCTATACACTAATGATGAAAAATCTGAAAGAGAAATTAAGGAAACACTCCCATTTACCGCTGCAACAAAAAGAATAAAATACCTAGGAATAAACCTACCTAGGGAGACAAAAGACCTGTATGCAGAAAACTATAAGACACTGATGAAAGAAATTAAAGATGTTACCAACAGATGGAGAGATATACCATGTTCTTGAATTGGAAGAATCAATATTGTGAAAAAGACTATACTACCCAAAGCAATCTACAGATTCGATGCAATCCCTATCAAATTACCAATGGAATTATTTACGGAACTAGAACAAAAAATCTTAAATGTGTTTGGAGAAACAAAGGACACCAAATAGCCAAAGCAGTCTTGAGCAGAAAAAACGGAGCAGGAGGAATCAGACTCCCTGACTTCACACTACACTACAAAGCTACAGTAATCAAGACTGTATGGTGCTGGCACAAAAACAGAAACATAGATCAATGGAACAATACAGAAAGCCCAGAGATAAATCCAGGCACCTATGGTCAACTAATCTATGACAAAGGAGGCAAGGATATACAATGGAGAAAAGACAGCCTCTTCAATAAGTGGTGCTGGGAAAACTGGACAGCTACATGTAAAAGAATGAAATTAGAACACTCCCTAACACCATACACAAAAATAATCTCAGGAGAGGACTGGTGTTGGCGGCGTGAACACAGCCTGCAGGGGGTTAGTGCACCACGGCTAGCCAGGAGGCAGCACGGGGAAAAGTCTGGACCTGCCGAAGAGGCAAGAGACTTTTTCTTCCCTCTCTGTTTCCTGGTTTGCAAGGAGAGGGGATTAAGAGCGCTGCTTAAAGGAGCTCCAGAGAAGAGCGCGAGCCGTGGCTAAAAGCACGAACCCCAGAGACTGGCGTGAGATGCTAAGGCTGCTTCTGCCGCCACCAAGAAGGCTATCCACACCCCCCTTCCAGGAAGCCTGTGCAGCCCACCACTGCCAGGGTCCCGGAATCCAGGGACAACTTCCCCGGGAGAACGCACGGTGCGCCTCAGGCTAGTGCAACGTCACGCCAGCCTCTGCCGCCGCAGGCTCGCCCCACACTCCGTGCCCCTCCCTCCCCCCAGCCTGAGTGAGCCACATTCCCTGAAGCAGCTGCTCTGTTAACCCTGTCCGGTCTGAGTGAAGAACAGACGCCATCCAGCGACCTAAATGCAGACGCAGGGCCAAATCCAAAGCTGAGCCCCTGGGAGCTGTGAGAACAAAGAAGAGAAAAGGAAATCTCTCCCACCAGCCTCAGAAGCAGCGGATTAAAGGTCCACAATCAACTTGATGTACCCTGCATCTGTGGAATACATGAATAGACAACGAATCATCCCAAATTGAGGAGTGGACTTTGAGAGCAAGATTTATGATTTTCTCCCCTTTTCCTCTTTTTGAGAGTGTGTATGTGTATGCTTCTGTGTGAGATTTTGTCTATATAGCTATGCTTCCACAATTTGTCCTAGGGTTCTATCCGTCCTTTTTTTTTAATTGTTTTTTCTTAATAATTATTTTTTATTTAAATAACTTTATTTTATTTTACTTTATCTTCTTTCATTCTTTCTTTCTTTCCTTCCTTCCCTCATTTAGACAACGAATCATCCCAAATTGAGGAGGTGGACTTTGAGAGCAAGATTTATGATTTTTTCCCCTTTTCCTCTTTTTGTGAGTGTGTATGTGTATGCTTCTGTGTGAGATTTTGTCTGTAGAGCTTTGCTTCCACCATTTGTCCTAGGGTTCTATCCGTCGGTTTTTTTTTTCTTAATAATTATTTTTCATTTTAATAACTTTATTATATTTTATCTCATTTTATTTTATTTTACTTTATCTTCTGTCTTTCTTTCTTTTTTCCTTCCTTCCCTCCTTCCTTCCTCCCTCCCTCCCTCCCTCCCTCCTTTCTTTCTTTCTTTCTTTCTACTTCTAGTAATTCTTTCTTTCTACTTTTTCTCCCTTTTATTCTGAGCCATGTGAATGAAAGACTCTTGTTGCTGCAGCCAGGAGTCAGTGCTGTGCCTCTTAGGTGGGAGAACCAACTTCAGGACACAGGTCCACAAGAGACCTCCCAGCTCCACATAATATCAAACGGCAAAAATCTCCCAGAGATCTCCATCTCAACACCAGCACCCAGCTTCACTCAACAACCAGCAAGCTACAGTGCTGGACACCCTATGCCAAACAACTAACAAGACAGGAACACAACCACACCCATTAGCAGAGAGGCTGCCTAAAATCATAATAAGTCCACAGACACCCCAAAACACACCACCAGACGTGGACCTGCCCACCAGAAAGACAAGATCCAGCCTCATCCACCGGAACACAGGCACGAGTCACCTACACCAGGAAGCCTACACACCCCACTGAACCAACCTTAGCCACTGGGGACAGACACCAAAAACAACGGGAACTACAAACTGGCAGCCTGCAAAAAGGAGACCCCCAAACACAGTAAGATAAGAAAAATGAGAAGACACAAAAACACACAGCAGATGAAGGAGCAAAGTAAAAACCCACCAGCCCTAACAAATGAAGAGGAAATAGGCAGTCTACCTGAAAAAGAATTCAGAATAATGATAGTAAAGATGATCCAAAATCTTGGAAATAGAATAGACAAAATGCAAGAAACATTTAACAAGGACCTAGAAGAACTAAAGATGAAACAA
>NW_006797755.1:2720670-2723411 GCF_000442215.2 Lipotes vexillifer
AGAAGGGATCAATAGCAGAATAACTGAGGCAGAAGAATGGATAAGTGACCTGGAAGATAAAATAGTGGAAATAACTACTGCAGAGCAGAATAAAGAAAAAAGAATGAAAAGAACTGAGGACAGTCTCAGAGACCTCTGGGACAACATTAAATGCACCAACATTCGAATTATAGGGGTTCCAGAAGAAGACGAGAAAAAGAAAGGGACTGAGAAAATATCTGAAGAGATTATAGTTGAAAACTTCCCTAATATGGGAAAGGAAATAGTTAATCAAGTCCAGGAAGCACAGAGAGCCCCATACAGGATAAATCCAAGGAGAAATACACCAAGACACATATTAACCAAACTGTCAAAAATTAAATACAAAGATAACACATTAAAAGCAGCAAGGGAGGGCTTCCCTGGTGGCGCAGTGGATAAGAGTCCGCCTGCCAATGCAGGGGACACGGGTTTGTGCCCCAGTCTGGGAAGATCCCACATGCCACAGAGTGGCTGGGCCCGTGAGCCATGGCCGCTGAGCCTGCGCGATCAGAGCCTGTGCTCCGCAACAGGAGAGGCCACAACAGTTAGAGGCCCACGTACCACCAAAAAAAAAAAAGTAATGAAGCAGTGATATATACTACAACATGAATGGATCTTGAAAACAGTAGTGCTAAGTGGAAAAAGCCAATCACAAAAGTCCAGACATCACATGATTTCACTTGCATGAACTGTCCAGCAGAGACAAATCCACACAGACAGAAAGTAGAACAGCAGTTGCCTAGGCCTGGGAGTTTGCAGTGAAATGTGTCCAGTGACTGCCAAGGAGTGCAGGGTTTCTTCTGGGTGTGATGAAAATTTCTAAAATTGATTGTGATAATGGTTACACAGCTTGGTGAACACACTTAACCATTCACTGCACACTTTAAATGAATGAATCATATATGGGGATTATAAATCAATAAAACTGTTAAAAAAAGATCATACAAAGTTTTTGTTTTCTTGTTATTTATAATTTACAATAATTACTGTTACTTATAATTTACAATTTCTTGTTATTATAATTTACATAGGCATTTCTGTTGACATCATACATACACATACACATATATTCTTTTATATGTATAAGATATTCCATAAAACATGAAAAAATCATAGAGGCAAATTTATGTAATAACACAATTGATACTTCAAGAGGCTGATTTAAACTGAATGTTGGGGACGTCCCTGGTGGCGCAGTGGTTAAGACTGCAAGCTCCCAATGCAGGGGGCCCGGTTCAATCCCTGGCCAGGGATTAGATCCCACATGCATGACGCAACTAAGAGTTCGCATGACACAACTAAGGAACCAGCAAGCCGCAACTAAAGAGCCCACAAACCGCAACTAAGGAGCCTGAATGCCACAACTAAGGATCCCACATGCCGCAACTAAGAAGCCCACCTGCCACAACTAAGAGCCAGCGCAACCAAATAAATAAAATAAAGTAAAATAAAATGAATGTTGCATTAAGAAAAAAATTTAAAAGTACATATTCACTGTATACATATGCTCTCTCTCACTGAAACATGAGAGTAGAGGATGTGAAAGCTTTCTAAAAATAATTTACCCATAAATACTTTAAGTTCCCTTTAAAAGCTATGTTTAAGGGAAAAAATGAGTCACTAAATATATTTAAAAGACCTTTTCTCTGAAAGTCCCAAAAGCTGTGTAGTTGAACTGCCCCACTTTCAAGATACATATAATAGAATGGACACATTACTATCTCAAAGAATTATAAATAATAAAGTTATAACATGCGTGAAAAAGATTAATCTCATGAGAATACTTTATTTTTTAAAGGGAACCCTCTTGCACTGTTGGTGGGAATGTAAATGGATACAGCCACTATGGAGAACAGTATGGAGGTTCCTTAAAAAACTAAAAATAGAATTACCATAAGACCCAGCAATCCCACTACTGGGCATATACCCTGAGAAAACCATATTTTAAAAAGAGACATGTCCCACAATGTTCACTGCAGCACTAATTACAATAGTCAGGACATGGAAGCAACCTAAGTGTCCATCGACAGAGGAATGGATAAAGCAGATGTGGCACATACATACAACAGAATATTACTCAGCCATAAAAAGAAACAAGATTGAGTTATTTGTAGTGAGGTGGATGGACCTAGAGTCTGTCATACAGAGTGAAGTAAGTCAGAAAAAGAAAAACAAATACCGTATGCTAACACATATATACGGAATCTAAAAAAAAAAAAAACTGGTCCTGAAGAACCTAGGGGCAGGACAGAAATAAAGATGCAGACATAGGGAATGGACTTGAGGACACAGGGAGGAGGAAGGGTAAACTGGGACAAAGTGAGAGACTAGCACTGACATATGTACACTACCAAACGTAAAATAGATAGCTAGTGGGAAGCAGCGACATAGCGCAGGGAGATCAGCTCAGTACGTTGTGACCACCTAGATGGGTGGGATAGGGAGGGTGGGAGGGAGGCATAAGAGGGAGGGGATATGGGGGTCTATGTATACATATAGCTGATTCACTTTTTTATACAGCAGAAACTAACACAATATTGTAAATCAATTACACTCCAATAAAGATGTTTTTTAAAAACTATATATTTAAATATATATATTTAAAGGGTGGATCTGGATACATTTTTCTTTCTTTCTTTCTTTCTTTCTTTTCTTTCTTTCTTTCTCTTTCTTTCTTTCTCTCTTTCTTTCTCTCTCTCTCTCTCTCTCTCTCTCTCTCT
>NW_006797755.1:2723435-2744279 GCF_000442215.2 Lipotes vexillifer
TCTCTCTCTCTCTCTCTCTCTCTCCCTCCCTCCCTCCCTCCCTCCCTCCCTCTCTCTCTCTCTCTTTCTTTCTTCACTTGGTCCTCGTTGCTGCACACGGGCTTTCTCTAGTTGCAGCAAGCAGGGACTACTCTTCGTTGTGGTGCGCGGGCTTCTTATCGCAGTGTCTTCTCTTGTTGCAGAGTCCAGGCTACAGGCGTGCGGGTTTGGTGGTTGTGGCACATGGGCTCAGTAGCTGTGGCTTGCAGGCTCTAGAGAGCAGGCTCAGTAGTTGTGGCACACGGGCTTAGCTGCTCTGCAGCATGTGGGATCTTCCCACACCAGGGCTCGAACCTGTGTCACCTGGTAGGCAGATTCTTAACCACTGCGCCACCAGGGAAGTCCCAAGAATACTTTTTTATGTTGGAGACAAACGATAAGCTCAATGCCAACAGAGTACAATTATTCTAGAAAGCTTCAAATCTAAAATGGTTATTAAGGAAAAATTATAAAGAAAAAAATAATATGAGCAATAAAACTTTCCAAAGAAAACTGTGTATTTTGTGTGAAGCATTCAAATATCACAAATATCCTTTCAAAACACACTCTTCTTCCTGCAGGTATTGCCTGGCTACATAGGGGCCACAAGCAAGTAGGATATTATGAGAACAAAAGTAAAAAATGAATAAAAGGTAACCTCAGAAGAAGAATAGGCTGAAATATCTTCAAAAAATGTATGCTTGTAACAGGCACACCAATGTCATAATGAGGTAAAAAAGCTTCCATAAATAATACATATACATTATATAATGTAATCCTATAATATTTTGAAACATTACAGATATTACTGCCATACATAACTGTCTTCTTTATAAACTGATTAACAGATTACAAGAATGCTGAGATTGATATTATATGGAAATACACAGGTTAGAAAAACTTGCCTAGAAAGTTTCCAAGAGTAACTCTCAGGTACAAAAGAAACAGGAATCAGGAAATGGAAGGCTAAAGAAAGATCTTCAGAAAGATAAAACTGAAAGTGTTACACATAAATTTCTTTTTTTTTTTAACATCTTTATGGAGTATAATTGCTTTACAATGGTGTGTTAGTTTCTGCTGTATAACAAAGTGAATCAGCTATACATATACATATATCTCCATATCTCCTCCCTCTTGCGTCTCCCTCCCACCCTCCCTATCCCACCCCTCTAGGTGGTCACAAAGCACGGAGCTGATCTCCCTGTGCTATGTGGCTGCTTCCCACTAGCTAGCTATTTTATATTTGGTAGTGTATATATGTCCATGCCACTCTCTCACTTCGTCCCAACTTACCCTTCCCCCTCCCCGTGTCCTCAAGTCCATAAATTTCTATTTGAGAATGCAAAGATAAAATTCATAAGACAAAATGGCTTATGTTGAAAAGAATTGGGTTCTTATTCCACTGAGGCCCCAAGGGGTGAGTGGACAGCTTTCTTATCTTCTTAGAGCCTCTATTTCTTCACCTCTAAAACAGTCAGGAAAAAGTAACATGCACAATTGCTGTAAAGATTAAGTTAGGCTGTGCAAAGAAGTTTCTACCTAACACAGAACCTGTCAGGAGTGTTTACAGGGCCATACTTTCAGGAAGCAAAAGGAAGAAAAAAGAACTTCAAGTGATTTCCTCGTTAAGATTTACTTACTGCAGCCATCTTTCCTGGAAAGTTGAAAAAGGCATCCGGACCATACTTCTGTGGCATGTGCTTTAACACAGACAGCAACTTTCCAGCATGTGGAGGCTATGAAAATAATCAACAATTCATTAACCACATTATTCACCATAAAACAAAAATACCTACTTTTAGTACAGACATACTTTAATATACCCCCAAATAACTAAATAATTCTTTAAGCTAAAAAGCATATAAAATAACCTCCTTAAAGGAAGGTTATTTTCAACTACCTTAAAGAAATAAACAATGCACTCTATGCCATTGTTTTTTATGAGGCGTTGGATAAATATGAGCCAACAGCATTTGACACATAACTCTTCTCCACACTACAGCAAAAACGACCTTTTAAAATTACAAATTACATCAACCCACTACCCATCCCTTTTTAAAGCACTTTTTAATTTCACCAAAAACTAATGCTTACCAAGTCCCACTGTTAAAGGCACTTTAGAAACAATAAAATATTTTAGCCTCATAACCACACTAGGGGTTATTTTCACTCCATTTTGCAAAGGAGGAATCTGAGTCAGAGGAACATGTCCAAGGTCATACAGGTAGTAAGTGACAAGGATAGGATAAGAATTCAGTCTGACTCCAGAGTCCATGCTTTTAATTACTACACTTTCACTGTTACATTATTCTATCTCTCCTATAGCTTCCCACTGTCTTTAAAATAAAGACCAAAATCCCTAACATGGCCCACAGATAGTTTACATATCTCCTTAACCTCTTTTGCCTCTCTCTGCACTCTATCTACAATGCCTTCTCTGTCTTCTTCCCATAATAGGGCCTGAGCACAAGCTATTCCTTCTGCTTAAAATGTTCTCACTAGGCCTATTCCCCCCTCCCCAGCCTCCTCCACCTTAACTAAATAAATCTTACCCAGCCATTGAAGTTCATCTTAATGATCACTTCTCAGGGCAGTCTTCCCTGACCTCTGAGAATGGATCAAATCTCCCTATCACATTTCATTCTACAATATATCTCTACTATACAGCATGTATAAAAGTTGTAACATTACATTTAATTGATTAATGCCTCTTTGACCCACAAGTCTCCTCTAATACATTAAACAACCAACAACTAAAACGAAAAGGCACATTTACATTTAGGAAAAGCAAAGGACAAATATACCTTATCATTTCACTCAGTTTAGAAAGTGTAGTACATTCCTCTTAAAAGTTAAAAGTTCAAAACAGTGTCAAACTACAAGTGAAATCACTGGCTTGCCTTCATCTTATCTGGTAGCTGCTCTAAATTATCATTAATAACTATCTAAAAGAGTTTGGCAATCTTTTTCCTAAATGTTAAGTGGAAAGCTTCATTCGTAAGTGATCAAGAAAGTTTCAATTAACCACACTGTTCAATTATAAAAGTGTAATAACAAGTTATTACAATCACAATGATGTTCTAAAATAAATTCTAAAATGAAATCACCAAAAATAATATGCAGTCAAAAATAAAAATATAACTTTGTAGCATTTCTAGAGAAATCAATCCTCAAAATTTCCTTTTCTATAAACCAATCAAAAAGCATACATTAAGACAAACGCTTAATCCACAGATACTGCTAAGGGACTGTATACTAAGAAAGCCTTTCAGAAAATAATTCAAGAGTCTTTAAAAATGTTCACCCATTGATACACTATTTCCACATATAAAAATATGTGCTAAAGCAATAATCAAAAAAGCAGACACAGATTTAGATACAGGGATTTTTCACTGCACTGATATGATAGCAAAAGCTACATAAGCTCTGAGCAAGGCCCTGCTCTTGTTTTATTAATAGTTCATTATTTTTTTCCCTCCCATAAGCAGCTCCATTAACATGCTTAATCTTTTTATATGTGTTCCTTTAAAAATGTGTTTCTGTGTGCCTATACTTAAAATTTGAATGATGTTGGGTTAGATATATCATTCTATTTCTTACTTTCGTCCTGCTTTTTGGTATCTATTCTTATTACTCTGTTCATTGATTCTAACTGCTTATATAATAATCTATTCTATGCATCCTATACATTTTACCTATCTATTCTCCTAAAGATAAACACAGGTTGACAATTCACTGTCATCAAAAATAATGCTTCAGTGAACATCCTCATACATATTTCCTTACTATGTGAGAATTTCTTGGAACATGCACTCAAGAGCAAACTACTAATTCACTGGATATGGGTATAATTTAAGTGACTAACTAGTACTAGATTACTCTTGAAGTTGGCTCCACTGGTGCTCATTCCAACCAGTAGCACACAGCTTTAAAATAACTCTATCTCTCCAATTATACTTGCTATTATCCAACTCTATAACTCTTAATGCTAATGACGTAAGGTGACATATCAATACTGCTTTCATTTGAACATCTCTAATTATTAGTGATTGAGTGTTTATTTGATTATGGGATTTCTCTCTCTGTAAATAGATATCTGTTCATATCCTTTCCTATTTTCTTATAGTTTTCTATATTCACCAATATAACAAAAAATGTTTTAATTACATATTCAGAATACATAAATTATTTGAATATAAATCAAAACCAAAATCAAACCAGTTTACTTCTTCTTCTGGACATGACACAGTAACAGGACCTATACTTTCCAACTCATCATAATCAACTTGAAAACTGGACAAAATGTATGAAACTAAAACTGTTTTCATACTAGCTCAAGACTGTGATCCTTGAGAAAGGGAAACAAAATGAGGCATGAGATTACCCAGACTTTCTACCTACAGTCAATTTCCTTATCACATATCATTGCACAGGGAGAAGAAAACCAAATAGAACTTGAAATTCTCATTGAGTTGATGAGGCAGAAATTAGAGGATGGGTAGTCTGAGGTGGACAGAAACTTCAGGGCAGAGTACTACAGAGACAGGACCTATGCAGAGAAGAAACTCCAGAAATCTACACTGACCCTTTGGCATAATACCAAACTGTTCATTTCTACCTTAAAACTCAATAAGGTGGGGTAGCCAAGATTTTGACAGCCATCAGTCAAAGAGTTCCCAGAGCAAACATAGAGCCAGGAATTGCTGAGACCCTACTAGGCACTATGGAGAGACCACAGTCTTGCTTGCCTCATGTCTGAGACTTAGGGTCATTCACAGAGACCCTAGAAAAGTCAGGCCAGAATAAGGCTGCCCTAATAAAAATAAGCCCTAGAGTAACAGCCTAGATTTGCTGACCAAAAAAACTTTTAAACTAGCCTGAAAGAATAAAGTTAATCCACAAGCAACTTACCTGCATGCAAAAACAGTCTAACAATCTTAAAAGAACTGTGACAGAATCCAGCACTCAACAGGGAATAACTCACTATGACTAACATCACTATGTCTAAAATCACTAGTACAAAACAGGAAAACAGGGCTTCCCTGGTGGTGGTTGAGAGTCCACATGCCGATGCAGGGGACGCGAGTTCGTGCCCCAGCCTGGGAAGATCCCACATGCAGTGGAGCAGCTGGGCCCGTGAGCCATGGCCACTGAGCCTGCGCGTCCGGAGCCTGTGCTCCGCAACAGGAGAGGCCACGACAGTGATAGGACCGAGTACCACAAAAAAAAAAACAACAACAACAACAACAAACCGTAAAATATGACCTACAAGTAAAAGCAGAATGAGTGAGCAAAAAACTGATCTAGCAAATGACAGAGATGACAGAATTAGTGGACGAGAACATTAAAGCAACTATTAATATGCTGCATATTCTCAATGATTTAAAGGAAAACAAGAATGAGGGAACAAATGAAAGATATTAAAAAGAACCAAACAGAATTGACAGAGATTAAAAGTATCTGAAATCTGAAAATTTTAATGGCTGTTAACACATTACAGAAGAAAAGATCAACTGCCTTAAAAATATAGCAATAAAAGCAATCTAAAATGAAGCACAGGAACTTCCCTGCTGGCACAGTGTTTAAGAATCCGCCTGCCAATGCAGGGGACATGGGTTCGAGCCCTGGTCCAGGAAGATCCCACATGCTATGGAGCAACTAAGCCCATGAGCCACAACTACTGAAACCCAACGCGCCTAAAGCCTGTGCTCCACAACAAGAGAAGCCACTGCAATGAGAAGCCTGTGCACTGCCACAAAGAGTAGCTCCCACTCACCACAACTAGAGAAAGCCCGGGCGCAGCAACCAAGACCCAATGCAGCCAATAAATAAATAAATAAATAAATTTATTTAAAAATCAACAAAATAAAATGAAGCACAAAGAGAAAAGACTAAAAAAAATGTTAACAGATCTCAGTGACCTAAGGAGCACTACCAAGAAGATTAAAAAACATGTAACTAGTCCCAGAAGGAGGGGGAGAGGGACAAAAAATTGATATTTGAAGAAATAATTATCAAAATGTTCCCAAATTTGATGAAAATTATAAGCCCACAGATGCAAGAACCCCTAATAAGGATAAATACAAGGTAAACCACACCAAGAAACATAATAAAATCACTGCAAACCTTAAAAGCAGGCAGAGAACTAGAGCTCAATACAAAGAAGCTAAACAGTACAATCATTTTAATACAATAAATTAGAGTGTACAATTGTAGAGCAGAAATTTAGATATACTTAAACAGAGGCACATTAAGGATCAGCTGGCTGAGTAGTTGCTGCAAGCAATGATTTCTAAAGAGCTCTAAAACAAGCCTAGAAATGCAACAAAAACGGAGAAAATATTTACTAGTATTCCTCTAAGGCATAAGTAACTAAAGAGTAGGAAGTAACAGTTTGATAAGGCACCTAGAGTTCAAACTCAGTTGACCACTACCACCCAGTGCAAAGGACCAGGAAATTGCATCTAAAGAGGGCGGAGCCAATTAACCACAGCACTTTTGTTCAGTGAGTGGGTTATTCAAGTTTACACTACTCAGACTGATACAAAGAGAAGCTAGATGCTGCTACCCAATATTTTTATTTCTCTGTCCTTACCTTTTTCCTCTAATTTAATGTTGAATTTTTATGTTGAATTTTAAAATGTTGAAATTTTTAAAAAATAAAAATTATTTAAAACATTTGAGGAAGGACCAAATTACCAACCTGCCTGGAACACCCAGTTCTCTTCGTCCACACCTGTGTCAGGTGATGGCAAAAGTAGCTGTAGGGCGGGGGGGAGGGAGAGAAGGAAGATGGTGGAAGAGTAAGACGCGGAGATCACCTTCCTCCCCACAGATACACCAGAAATACTTCTACACATGGAACAACTCCTAAACAACACCTACTGAACGCTGGCAGAGGTCCTCAGACCTCGAAAAAGGCAAGAAACTCCCCCACGTAGCTGGGTAGGGCAAAAGAAAAAAGAATAAACAGAGACAAAAGAACAGGGACAGGACCTGCACCAGTGGGAGGGAGATGTGAAGGAGGAAAGGTTTCCACACACTATAAGCCCCTTCGCGGGTGAAGACTGCGGGCAGGGGACGGGGGAAAGCTTTGGAGCAGCGTAGGAGAGTGCAGCAACAGGGGTGCGGAGGGCAAAGCAGAGTGATTCCTGCACAAAGGATCGGTGCCGACCAGCACACACCAGCCCGAGAGGCTTCTCTGCTCACCCGCCGGGGCGGGAGGGGGCTGGGAGCTGAGGCTCGGGCTTCGGTCAGAGCACACGGAGAGGCCTGGGATTGGCGGCAGGAACACAACCTGCAGGGGGTTAGTGCACCACAGCTAGCCAGGAGGGAGTACAGGGAAAAGTCTGGACCTGCCGAAGAGCCAAGAGACGTTTTCTTCTCTCTTTGTTTCCTGGTGCGCGAGGAGAGGGGATTAAGAACGCTGCTTAAAGGACCTCCAAAGACAGGCATGAGCGGCGGCTAAAAGCACGGACCCCAGAGATGGGCATGAGACGCTAAGGCTGCTGCTGCCGCCCCCAAGAAGCCTGTGTGCAAGCACAGGTCACTCTCCACACCTCCCTTCCGGGGAGCCTGTGCAGCCCGCCACAGCCAGGGTCCCAGGATCCAGGGACAACATCCCCAGGAGAACGCACAGCGCACCTCAGGCTGGTGCAACATCCCGCTGGCCTCTGCCGCCGCAGGCTCGCCCCACATCCGCACCGCTCCCTCTCCCCGGCCTGAGTGAGCCAGAGTCCCCAAAGCAGCTGCTCCTTTAACCCCGTGCTGTCTGAGCAAAGAAGAGATGCCCTCCTGCGAACTACACGCAGAGGCGGGGCCAAATCCAAAACTGAGCCCCGGGAGCTGTGCGACAAAGAAGAGAAACGGAAAACTCTCCCACCAGCCTCAGAAGCAGCAGATTAAAGCTCCACAATCAACTTGATGTACCCTGCACCTGTGGAATATATGAATAGACAACAAATCATCCAAACTTGAGGAGGTGGACTTTGAGAGAAAGATTTATTATTTTTTCCCCTTTTCCTCTTTCTGTGAGTGTGTATGTGTATGCTTCTGTGTGAGATTTTGTCTCTATACCTTTGCTTTCACCATTTCTCCTAGGGTTCTTTGCGTCCTATTTTTTTCTTGTAAAAAAATTTTTTTTCTTAATAATTACTTTTTATTTTAATAACTTTATTTTATGTTACTTTATTTTATTTTATCCTCTTTAATTCTTTCTTTTTCTTTCTTTCTACCTTTATTCCCTTTTATTCTGAGCTATGTGAATGAAAGGCTCTTGGTGCTGCAGCCAGGAGTCAGCGCTGTGCCTCTGAGGTGGGAGAACCAACTTCAGGACACAGGTCCACAAGAGACCTCCCAGCTCCACATAATATCAAACGGCGAAAATCTCCCAGAGATTTCCATCTCAACGCTAAGACCCAGCTCCACTCAACAACCAGCAAGCTACAGTGCTGGACACCCTATGCCAAACAACTAGCAAGACACGAACACAACCACACCCATTAGCAGAGAGGCTGCCTAAAATCATAATAAGTCCACAGACACCCCAAAACACACCACCAGACGTGGACCTGCCCACCAGAAAGACAAGATCCAGCCTCATCCACCGGAACACAGGCACGAGTCACCTCCACCAGGAAGCCTACACAACCCACTGAACCAACCTTAGCCACTGGGGACAGACACCAAAAACAATGGGAACTATGAAGCTGCAGGCTGCAAAAAGGAGACCCCAAACACAGTAAGATAAGAAAAATGAGAAGACAGAAAAACACACAGCAGATGAAGAAGCAAAACAAAACGACACCAGACCTAACAAATGAAGAGGAAATAGGCAGTCTACCTGAAAAAGAATTCAGAATAATGAAAGTAAAGATGATCCAAAATCTTGGAAATAGAATAGACAAAATGCAAGAAACATTTAACAAGGACCTAGAAGGACTAAAGATGAAACAAGCAACGATGAACAACACAATAAATGAAATTAAAAATACTCTAGATGGGATCAATAGCAGAATAACTGAGGCAGAAGAACTGATAAGTGATCTGGAACATAAAATAGTGGAAATAACTGCAGAGCAGAATAAAGAAAAAAGAATGAGAAGAACTGAGGACAGTCTCAGAGACCTCTGGGACAACATTAAACAAACCAACATTTGAATTATAGGGGTTCCAGAAGAAAATGAGAAAAAGAAAGGGACTGAGAAAATATTTGAAGAGATTATAGTTGAAAACTTCCCTAATATGGGAAAGGAAATAGTTAATCAAGTCCAGGAAGCAGAGAGTCCCATACAGGATAAATCCAAGGAGAAACACACCAAGACACACATTAATCAAACTGTCAAAAATTAAATACAAAGAAAACATATTAACAGCAGCAAGAGAAAAACAACAAATAACACACAAGAGAATCCCCATAAGGTTAACAGCTGATCTTTCAGCAGAAACTCTGCAAGCCAGAAGGAACTGGCAGGACATATTTAAAGTGATGAAAGAGAGAAACCTACAGCCAATATTACTCTACCCAGCAAGGATCTCATTCAGATTTCATGGAGAAATTAAAACATTTACAGACAAGCAAAAGCTGAGAAAGTTCAGCACCACCAAACCAGCTTTACAACAAATGCTAAAGGAACTTCTCTAGGCAAGAAACACAAGTGAAGGAAAAGACCTACAATAACAAAACCAAAACAATTAAGAAAATGTGAATAGGAACATACGTATCGATAATTACCTTAAATGTAAATGCATTAAATGCTCCCACCAAAAGACACAGACTGGCTGAATGGATACAAAAACAAAACCCATATATATGCTGTCTACAAAAGACCCACTTCAGACCTAGACACACATACAAACTGAAAGTAAGGGGATGGAAAAAGATATTCCCTGCAAATGGAAACCAAAAGAAAGCTAGAGTAGCAATTCTCATATCAGACAAAATAGACTTTAAAATAAAGACTATTAGAAGAGGCAAAGAAGGACACTACATAATGATCAAGGGATCAATCCAAGAAGAAGATATAACAATTGTAAATATTTATGAACCAAAAATAGGAGCACCTCAATACATCAGGAAAATGCTAACAGCCATAAAAGGGGAAATCAACAGTAACACATTCATAGTAGGGGCCTTTAACACCCCCTTTCACCAATGGACAGAGCATCCAAAATGAAAATAAATAAGGAAACACAAGCTTTAAATGACACATTAAACAAGATGGACTTAATTGATATTTATAGGACATTCCATCCAAAAACAACAGAGTACACATTTTTCTCAAGTGCTCATGGAATATTCTCTAGGATAGATCATATCTTGGGTCACAAATCAAGCCTTGGTAAATTTAAGAAAATTGAAATTGTATTGAGTATCTTTTCCAACCACAACACTATGACACTAGATATCAATTACGGGAAAAGATCTGTAAAAAATACAAACACATGGAGTCTAAACAATACACTACTTAATAACGAAGTGATTATTGAAGAAATCAAAGAGGAAATCAAAAAATACCTAGAAACAAATGACAATGGAGACACGACGACCCAAAACCTATGGGATGCAGCAAAAGCAGTTCTAATAGGAAGTTTATAGCAATACAATTCTACCTTAAGAAACAGGAAACATCTCGAATAAACAACCTAACCTTACACGTAAAGCAATTAGAGAAAGAAGAACAAAAAACACCCGAAGTTAGCAGAAGGAAAGAAATCATAAAGATGAGATCAGAAATAAATGAAAAAGAAATGAAGGAAACGATAGCAAAGATCAATAAAACTAAAAGCTAGTTCTTTGAGAAGATAAACAAAATTGATAAAACATTAGCTAGACTCATCAAGAAAAAAAGGGAGAAGACTCAAATCAATTGAATTACAAATGAAAAAAGAGAAGTAACAACTGACACTGCAGAAATACAAAAGATCATGAGAGATTACTACAAGCAACTCTATGCCAATAAAATGGACAACCTGGAAGAAATGGAAATGCACAACATGCCAAGACTGAATCAGGAAGAAATAGAAAATATGAACAGACCAAACACAAGCACTGAAATTGAAACTGTGATTAAAAATCTTCCAACAAACAAACGCCCAGGACCAGATGGATTCACAGGCGAATTCTATCAAACATTTATAGAAGAGATAACATCTATCCTTCTCAAACTGTCCCAAAATACAGCAGAGGAAGGAACACTCCCAAACTCATTCTACGAGGCCACCATCACCCTGATACCAAAACCAAACAAAGATGTCACAAAGAAACAAAACTACACACCAATATCACTGATGAACATAGATGCAAAAATCCTCAACAAAATACTAGCAAACAGAATCCAACAGCACATTAAAAGGATCATACACCATGATCAAGTGGGGTTTATTCCAGAAATGTAAGGATTCTGCAATGTAGGCAAATCAATCAGCATGATACACCATATTAACAAATTGAAGGAGAAAAACCACTTGATCATCTCAATAGATGCAGAGAAAGCTTTCGACAAAATTCAACACCCATTTATGATAAAAACCCTGCAGAAAGTAGGCATAGAGGGAACTTTCCTCAACATAATAAAGGCCATATATGACAAATGCACAGCCAACATCATACTCAATGGTGAAAAACTGAAAGCATTTCCACTAAGATCAGGAACAAGACAAGGTTGTCCACTCTCATCAGTATTATTCAACATCGTTTTGGAAGTTTTAGACACAGCAAAGAAGAAAAGGAAATAAAAGGAATCCAAATAGGAAAAGAAGAAGTAAAGCTGTCACTGTTTGCAGATGACATGATACTATACATAGAGAATCCTAAGGATGCTACCAGAAAACTACTAGAGCTAATCAATGAATTTTGGAAAGTAGCAGGATACAAAATGAATGCACAGATATCTCTTGCATTCCTATACACTAATGATGAAAAATCTGAAAGTGAAATCAAGAAAACACTCCCATTTACCATCACAACAAAAGGAATAAAATATCTAGGAATAAACCTACCTAAGGAGACAAAAGACCTGTATGCAGAAAATTATAAGACATTGATGAAAGAAATTAAAGATCATACAAATAGATGGAGAGATATACCATGTTCTTGGATTGGAAGAATCAACATTGTGAAAATGACTCTACTACCCAAAGCAATCTATAGATTCAATGCAATCCCTATCAAGCTACCACTGGCATTTTTCACAGAACTAGAACAAAAAATTTCACAATTTGTATGGAAACACAAAAGACCCCAAATATCCCAAGCAATCTTGAGAACGAAAAACGGAGCTGGAGGAATCAGGCTCCCTGACTTCAGACTACACTACAAAGCTACAGTAATCAAGACAGTATGGTACTGGCACAAAAACAGAAAGATAGATCAATGCAACAGGATAGAAAGCCCAGAGATAAACGCACACACATATGGTCACCTTATCTTTGATAAAGTAGGCAGGACTGTACAGTGGATAAAGGACAGCCTCTTTAATAAGTGGTGCTGGGAAAATTGGAGAGGTACATGTAAAAGTATGAGATTAGAACACTCCCTAACACCATATACAAAAATAAGCTCAAAATGGATTAAAGACCTAAATGTAAGGCCAGACACTATCAAACTCTTAGAGGAAAACATAGGCAGAACACTCTATGACATAAATCACAGCAAGATCCTTTTTGACCCACCTCCTAGAAAAATGGAACTAAAAACAAAAATAAACAAATGGGACCTAATGAAACTTAAAAGCTTTTGCACAGCAAAGGAAACCATAAACAAGACCAAAAGACAACCCTCAGAGTGGGAGAAAATATTTGAAAATGAAGCAACTGACAAAGGATTAATCTCCAAATTTTATAAGCAGTTCATGTAGCTCAATAACAAATAAACAAACAACCCAATCCAAAACTGGGCAGAAGACCTAAATAGACATTTCTCCACAGAAGACATACAGATCGCCAACAAACACATGAAAGAATGCTCAACATCATTAATCATTAGAGAAATGCAAATCAAAACTACAATGAGGCATCACCTCACACCAGTCAGAATAGACAACATCAAAAAGTCTACAAACAATAAATGCTGGAGAGGGTGTGGAGAAAAGGGACCCCTCTTGCACTGTTGGTGGGAATGTTAAATGATCCAGCCACTATGGAGAACAGTATGGAGGTTCCTTAAAAAACTAAAAATAGAACTACCATATGACCCAGAAATCCCACTGCTGGGCATATACCCTGAGAAAACCATAATTCAAAAAGAGTCATGTACCACAATGTTCATGGCAGCTCTATTTACAATAGCCAGGACATGGAAACAACCTAAGTGTCCATCGACATATGAATGGATAAAGAAGATGTGGCACATATATACAATGGAATATTACTCAGCCATAAAAAGAAACGAAATTGAGCTATTTGTAATGAGGTGGATAGATCTATAGTCTGTCATACAGAGTGAAGTAAGTCAGAAAGAGAGAAACAAATACCGTATGCTAACACATATATACGGAATTTAAGAAAAAAAACGACATGAGGAACCTAGGGGTAAGACAGGAATAAAGACACAGACCTACTAGAGCATGGACTTGAGGATATAGGGAGGGGGAAGGGTAAGCTGTGACAAAGCGAGAGAGAGGTATGGACATATATACACTACCAAACGTAAGGTAGATAGCTAGTGGGAAGCAGCCACATAGCACAGGGAGATCAGCTCGGTGCTTTGTGACCGCCTGGAGGAGAGGGATAGGGAGGGTGTGAGGGAGGGAGACGCAAGAGGGAAGAGATATGGGAACATATGTATATGTATAACTGATTCACTTTGTTATAAAGCAGAAACTAATACACCATTGTAAAGCAATTATACTCCAATAAGGATGTAAAAAAAAAAAGTACAATGAGATATCATCTCACACCGGTCAGAATAGCCATCATCAAAAAATCTAGAAACAATAAATGCTGGAGAGGGTGTCGAGAAAAGGTAACACTCTTGCACTGCTGGTGGGAATGTGTCTTGGTACAGCCACTATGGAGAACAGTATGGAGGTTCCTTAAAAAACTACAAATAGAACTACCATATGACCCAGAAATCCCACTATTGGGCATATACCCTGGGGAAACCATAATTCAAAAAGAGTCATGTACCAAAATGTTCATTGCAGCTCTATTTACAATAGCCCGGAGATAGAAACAACCTAAGTGTCCATCATCAGATGAATGGATAAACAAGATGTGGCACATATATACAATGGAATATTACTCAGCCATAAAAAGAAATGAAATTGAGTTATTTGTAGTGAGATGGATGGACCTAGAGTCTGTCATACAGAGTGAAGTAAGTCAGAAAGACAAATACCGTATGCTAACTCATATATATGGAATTTAAGAAAAAAAAATGTCATGAAGAACCTAGGGCTAAGACGGGAATAAAGACACAGACCTACTAGAGAATGGACTTGAGGATATGGGGAGGGGGAAGGGTAAGCTGTGACAAAGTGAGAGAATGGCATGGACGTATATACACTACCAAACGTAAAATAGCTAGCTAGTGGGAAGCAGCCACATAGCACAGGGAGATCAGCTCGGTGCTCTGTGACCACCTGGATGGGTGGGAAAGGGAGGGTGGGAGGGACGGAGACGCAAGAGGGAGGAGATATGGGAACATATGTATATGTATAAAGGATTTACTTTGTTATAAAGCAGAAACTAACACACCGTTGTAAAGCAATTATAGTCCAATAAAAATGTAAAAAAAAAAAAAAGTAGCTGTAGAGGGCTAAATGCTATTCTAACTGATCTCTCCCCCTCAATTTGACATTTACCCCCTGTGCAACAATATCAGTTTCTTAAAAGCTACTAATTTGTTTGGGGAGGGGAATAGTTTCAAATATCAGAGAGTATTTAAGCTTACCCATTGTCCTTTATCTCCTTGAAGTTTACTGAAGAACAGCTTTAGTTCTCGAACTGTCAAATTGTAGCTAGCCAGCACTCCCAACATGTCAACTAGAAGATCTGGAAACAAATAAAGCAAAAAATAAAATAATAAAGCTACTTATATTTCTTGAAAGATTAAAATATATGGTGCTTACTTAACAGTTTAGACACTAAAGTTCCAGGTACATGTTAGATGCTCAATATTTATTTTAATAAATATTATTAAATAAGAAAAATAGAGTACTTAAGAATCAAACTTCATTTCTTCACAACCATTGTATTATGCAAAGTCATACCTGCTATCATACTGTCAACTTTTTCAATTTTCCCAAGCACTTTCTCCACAAGGCCTACTTCAGTGCAGACCTGAAGATTTCGTATGCTTTTCTTCAGAATGGCTGTAAACATGCTCCAGACTTCTGCTTGGCAAGTAATATCACATTTCTCTAATAGGTCCACCATGCAGATGATACTCTCACCTTCTTTAATAATGAAATTCATTTCTAAATCAAATTGCCCTCCTACCAACTTCCAGGGGCAGGGGGAAGGAGGGAAAAAAAAAAAAAGAAAACATTAAAAGCATTAGTACTTCTTCAATATAACTAGAGTGCACTCCTAAGCTTTAGATTCACAGTAACTATCCATATACATTCTCCTCTTCCCTGGTAGTCTAGTGATTAGGATTCAGTGCTCCCATACACACTCTTCTCTACCCCCTACAACAATAAAATGATCTTTAATACATACACACACACATACACACACACACACACACACACACACACACACACACACACACACAGTTCTAAAAAAATAAAGCTTCTAAAGAAATCTTCAAGTTAATATAGCACAAAGTCAAGCGAGACTTAGAATATAAAAATGGAAGTATTTTCAACAAATGGAGGATGTTTAGGTAAATCACTACCACTGCCCTGATACTAATAAAGATCTAACTTAGCTCTATAATTGCTTCTAATTCAATGTTTCATTTATGAATTAGGTAATCTGTGAGGTACTCACAGCAACCTAAATGTCCTTTGCTACTTATACATGTATGAGCTCACAGCAAAAATGAAAAGCTGAAAGAGGCTTAGAGTGGACACAAAACATGTAATTTTTACTTGTCAAATTCTTGGTTTATTACACCTATCCACTTTGATCCCCCCCTGTCAATAATCAGGATAACTCAAACTTAGTCACACACTCAGTCAGTAATCAAGAAAATTTATTTCATTGATATTGCTATCAGAAAACCCACCCAGAGAAAGCTGTACTGACCTATTCCTACCCTGCCATCTCACCAATAGCATCCTCACAGAGGGAAAGTTTTTTAATTTTAACAAACCCCAACTGTTTAAAGGAATTAAAATACTTTTAGAATTACCTTTGCAGGCCTATCTTTTTAAACTAGATTTTTTTAAAGATCTCTGAAAGAACAGTTACATACATGATTCACCTACACTTCTGTCCTTCTGAATACACCTTCATTTTTCATTATGCTTTCCTAAACCTAAAAGGTAGGCAAGAATTAGGAGAAAGTGAATTGTACAAAACAAAATCCAACAGCTCATAAAAGAATAGGGACTACCTTGGTGACGCAGCAGTTAGGACTCCATGCTCCCAATACAGGGGACCCAGGTTCGATCCCTGGTCAGGGAACTAGATCCCACATGCATGCTGCAACTAAAAGTTCACATGCCACAACTAAGGAGGCCGCCTGCCACAACTAAGGAGCTCATCTGCCACAACTAAGGAGCCCATGAGCCGCAACTAAGGGGCCTGCCAGCTGCAACTAAAGGAGCCCATGAGCCGCAACTAAGGAGCCAATCTCCCACAACTAAGACCAGGCACAACCAAACAATTTTTTTTAAAAAAAGAATAATAGACATGACCACGTAGAGTTTACTTCAGAAAAGCAAAGATGGTACAGAACTAGGAAATCAATTAAAACTCCTTGCAGCCAGGGACTGATATGCGTCCCAGGTTCTGTCAAAGATACACACTGGCATGAGAAAGAAAAAATGGAAAAATGAAAAACAGGAGGCAGTATATGCATGCAGGGAGATACGAATTCCTAGCAAGCACAGTCATAAAGGCTTTTGGGTTTTCTAGGAAAGCTCTGGAAGAGATTTTAGTGTACAATTCTTTGCATAATCAGTAACATGCAGCATAAGGAGATGACAGATGGGTTTCTGCTAAAAGAGTCCCTTGGTGTGATTGGGCCAATTCTCCTAGCTACATGGTCCTGGCTATGAAGTATACGTGCTTGGTTCCCTAAGTGCTTTCCAAAATTCTGTAAGCTACATAAGAAGTGTAATAGAGATATTTTTTTTGATTTTGTGATTATTTGTGACTCTTTTTTGCTTGTTTTGTCTTTAACTTTTTATTCTGAAATAATTCAGACATTCAAAAATTGCAAAATAGTATACAGTTCCTGTATACCCTTTAACCAGCTTCCCCTAATGTGAATATATTACATCATCATAATACAGTCATTAAAACCAGGTACAATACTACAGATCTTACTCAAATATTGACACTTGTCACACTAATGTCCTTTTTCTGATGCAGGATCAGCATCCCCTTAGTCTTCTCCAAACCGACACAGTGGCACAGGCATTCTTTGACTTTCATGAATTTGACACTTTTTAAGTGTATTTGTCAGTTATTTTATAGACTGTCTTCCAATCTGAACATTTCTTCATGTTTAAATTCAGGCTATGCATTTTTGGTAAAAATACCCCAGAAGTGATGTGTGTCCTTCTCAGTGTATCATTTCGGATGGTACCTGAAGTCAGTATGTCTCACTATTGGTGAAGTTAGCTTTGATCACCTGCTTAAGGAGGTGTCTGTCAAATTTTTTCCATTTTAAAGTTACTATCTTTCATTTTTAAATTATTAAGCATTCTTGTAAAGAATACTTTGAGACTATACAAATATCTTGTTTCTCATACTTTTTAGCGTCCATCGATGGATCTTACCTGCAACTGTAAATACTGTGGCATAGCTAAATGGTGGTTTTATATTTCCATCAAACTTTCTACATTTATTAATTTTAAAAGACTTCCTTTAATAATAAAATACACCCAAAAAGCCAGCATTATGTCCATATAGGAAAATTGGAATGATTCTCATGAAAGTCAGAAATAAGACTAGGATGCACTATCATTACTATCATTTGATATTATTCTGGAGATACAGAAGTCACATTTGGTCAAAAGGCAGCAACATGTATAAATAAATATCAGAACAGAGGACTTAAATTCCAATTATTTTCAGATGATATGGTATATATCTGAAAAATTGAAGAATTACTATAAATGACAAAATTATTTGGTAATGAAACTACTGATTACAGTTAACAATATGAATCAAGCTCAAAAGAATTATGCTAAATAGAAGCAAGCACAAATGACTACCTTAACAACTAGAAATTTATTCCACAGATATATTTAGGTAATGATGTTACATACAAGAACTTCATTTTAGCATTTTAATAGAAAATAGAAGAAACAATACCTCCCCCAAAAAAACACATTATAAAGTAAAGCTGTTTAACCATATAATGGAATATGATGCAGCCACTGAAAAATGAGGGAGCTCCATTTGACAGAAAAAGATCTCTAAAATACATTGTTTAGTTGAGAAAACTGAAGTGGAAAAAAGCATGATAGTGGGCTACAATTTGAGTGTAAAACATATACATACAGACATCTGCCTAAGAACAATACACAAGAAACTAAATAGTGATTGCCTCTGAAGAGGTAACTGAGCATCTGGGGAACAAGGGCCAGGGGAAAGTTTGTAGTATACATACACTTTTGGACATCCTCCACACAGATCTGAATAGGTCAAAAACCTACTTGCAGGACTTGCCTGGTGGCACAGTGCTTAAGAATCCGCCTGCCAATGCAGGGAACACGGGTTCAAGCCCTGGTCCAGGAAGATCCTACATACCACGGAGCAACTAACCCCGTGCACGACAACTACTGAGCCTGCACTCTAGAGCCCGTGTGCCACAACTACTGAGCCCGTGTGCTGCAGGTACTGAAGCCCGCGTGCCTAGAGCCTGAGCCCTGCAACAAGAGAAGCCACCTCATTGAGAAGCCCGCGCAACACAACAAAGAGTAGCCCCCACTCACCACAACTAGAGAAAGCCAGTGCGCAGCAACAAAGCCCCAATGCAGCCATAAATAAATTAATTAAATAAATAAATAAATTTATTATTTTAAAAAAACCTAGTTGCAACTAACTTACCTCACCTTCCCCTTAATATTACTTACATCAATCTTTCATTTTGATCTGTTTATTACCATCAGTAACCACCCTTCCAAGAAGCTGCAGAATTAATTTTTGAAAGTAATTTCCAAAAAACCTCCAAATATTTCACCAGATTTTAAATTGAGTTTATACTGTGAGAGCAGTATCCAGACAGGTGTTTCAAATATTTCTCCATTGCTTTATATATTATAAAATATGCCTTTCAAGGAGAAAATTGAGGACAGAAATTGTTACATACAAATATGTGGCATATTTGATATACTATATATATGCATATCTATTATACCTAAAAAGCATGCACAGGGTCTACAGTATGTCACATTAACCCTTTCTAATAGTTATTTGAAACTGATCAACCTTCAAAACACAAATTTGTTTACAATGACAGGGATCATAATCCAAGTCTAGGCACTGGCTTGTTATTATGTGAGCTGTAGTAATGGCTGTGCACAACAAAATGTAATCTTCCCAAATGTCACAGTAAATTATGAATATCTGAGCAGCCTAATGCACTTTACTAGCCATGAAATGTGAAAATGTAATCTTATTACCTTTTTTATGGTTGTATTTTTTTGAATAATGTAGCCTGGAAACTGATGTATAGTCTTTTTCTGCATTTTAGCATGATTTGGTCTCCTTTGCTATACAGAACGTTTTTCAAAACTCTCCATTTCAACATATTTTAGTCTTGGTCTGAACCTCATAAACAATTTATATAGCCACCTTCAGGGTGGCATAACATGCTTTCTATAGGTTATAGTTTAATGTACAAGATTATAGAAATTTTAAAGTATATTATTCAAAGAATCTAAATAAACCTTCACAAGTTTTGTATTAGGAGTTTAATTGGGCACAAAGATTATTTTCTTCACAACGGTTACATTAATAAAAGGCTTTAAGCTGAAATTAGTCATTAAAGCTAAGTCACTTGTATTTTCAAAAAACCAAGAATCAAATATAGACCAAAAATAATTATTTTCTCTTCAAAAGATTTATAAAACTGGAAAGACTATCATACATAGAAAATTCTAATACTTCAAAGTAAAGCTATGTTTTCCCTGGAAACTTGCTAAATTTTTCCTCAAAGATGTAGCAGGAGTATAGTATAGCAGAAACTGGACAGAGGACAATCGCAGCTTATGCCCCTAACTAGATATTTCCTGTATTTTGTCTAAGCCATTCAATTTTTGGTACTGTGCTACAGCAGCCGTAGCAAACTGATACACCTCTGTATTCCCTAGGGTTCATTTTTGATGTTGCCTACTAAATATCCCAGTAAGGGTTCATATAACTCTTTAAAAAGCCAGACCATGACCTAGAAACTCTGTTCAGCTTACCTCCTCCCAGCACCTTCATTTAATAGAGACAGCACTTCACTTTCCTTTCAGAAATAGTTCTGTAATTTGTTCTCAGTTTTTCAGAAATAAAAAATATATTGTTGAGGGACTTCCCTGGCAATCCAGTGGTTAAGACTCTGCATTTCCACTGCAGGGGCACAGGTTCAACCCCTGGTTGGGCAACTGACATCCCATGTGCCACATGGTGCAGCCAAAAAAAAAAAATATATATATATATATATATATATATATATATATATATATATATATATATATATATATATCTGAGAAC
>NW_006797755.1:2744328-2787130 GCF_000442215.2 Lipotes vexillifer
TATATATATATATATATATATATATATATATATATATATATATCTGAGAACTAAAAGAGCTAAGCAAAGTCCCAGAAGGCAAGAGAGAGAGGCAATATGAAAGAGAGGTTGAGAGACATAGAGGATAATACGAGAAGGACAAACATCTGTTTAATAGAAAGGTCCAAAAGTAAAGGAAGGAAAGACGGTATATTCATCTATAATAACTGAGCCCTTTCTAATAGTCATCAATACTGTGAATCCTCAGAATTTGAACACAAAAAGCCCCAATTCTTATGCAAGATTTAACACTACAGATACTAGACTAATATAATCAGACTTATTTTGGTAATGTCAGGTCTACTTTCAGATCAGAAATTTCCTGGATAGTAGTATTTCTCTCTGCTGGAATTTTAATTTATGTAAGTAAAGACAGCAAGGTGTTTCTCTCACTGCTATAGATATAAGTAGAAATAATTATGAACTAAATGCAATACATGTAAGAAAAGGCAATAAGTTCATTATGCATTACAGTAATTATGACCCTTAGTAAAATGACATATCCCATCCAAAGAATTTCACACAAATACAAGAGTCTAAAATATATCCTAATTTTTAGGTACTGGCAATCAAATCTGCTATTTTAGGATCCAATATGAATTATAAAATACTTTCAACAGTAAGGGTTGGATTAAACAAATTTTCTTTTTAGCACTTCACTCTGATTCTCCCCAGTCCCTTCTAAAACTATGATTTTTAAAAACTATATCCAGGTCCTAGGAATTACAGAATACTTAGTCTAATACAAGAAATTTCTCATTTCAGAAAATTAGGTTAAATTTGCTATTCTCTACGATTGGCTTCTCACTTTCCTGTATCGTTTGAAGAACCGTATCTTAACATTTTCTTAAGACCTATCTCTTCTGAGACCCATTCTGACCTTTCCAGCTTACAATAAACCTGGATGACCCATATTATATTACCAATATTCAAATGCTTCTGACTATAACAATTTCATATGATTTAACCTAATATTTCAATCGTATCACACATTATTTTTTCATATCACAAATTTTAATCACCTTTTTTAAAGATTTTTTTTGATGTGGACCATTTTTAAGGTCTTTACTGAATTTGTTACAATGTTGCTTGTTTTTTATGTTTTAGTTTTTTGGCCACAAAGCATGTGGGATCTTAGCTCCCGGACCAGGAATCGAACCTGCACCCCCTGCACTGGAAGGTGAAGTCGTTCCCCCATTTCTTCTTCAGTTATTTCCCATAAATCTTTTCCACTCAAAGAGTATAAATGATGATCCCAGAAAATAGGAACCATTTCAAAAAATACTTTTTATCCTTTTTAATCTTAGCACTATGTTTGACATGTAATGGATCCTTAGTATATATATCATTAGGTTTAAATATTATTATTTTCATAATTTAAAAATTAAAAAAACAAATTTGAATTCTTACTACATCCCAGTGCAATAAGCAAGAAACCTGAAGTCCTACTTCTAGTATCTTAATCTCTCTCCAAAAGATAAAGTAGGCACTAAAGTTTCAACAATAAAATAATGAAGTATTAAGACCCCTGAAAAAGCTCAACCCATTTCATGAAAGCATTTGTCCACATAAAGATTTGTACATGAATGTTTATAGCAGTTTTATTCATAATCACCAAAAACTGGAAACAATTCAGATGTCCATCAACTAGTAAATGGATAAACACATTGTGGTACAACCATACAATAGAATACTAATCAGCAATAATAAGGAACAAATTAGCAATACCATTAACAATATGAATCAATCTCAAAAACATAATACTAAGTCAAAGAAGCTAGACATAAAAGCTACATATTGTGATTCCATTTATATGATGCTCTGGAAAAGAAAAAAGTATAGGGAAAGAAGTTAGATCAGTGGTTGCCAGGGGCTGAGGAAGGAGGGAAGAATTAACGACAGAAAAACATGAAGGGACTTTTCTGGGATGATAAAATTTTCAATATCTTGATTACGGTACTGGATACCCAAGCAAATCCATGTGTCAAACTTCATAAAACCGTACATCTAAAAAGAGTGAATTTTACTGTATGTCTTAGTAAACTATGGTTTAAAATAAATCTAAAAAAACAAGCTCAAGTCATTTATATCAAAGGTAAGAGAAAAGTAAAATCCACTGACTAGAGGCAACAATGTAGAATTCAGATGGAGAAGACATGGAATACAAGGAAATTAGAAGAGGTGAACAGAAATTTTTAATCCTTAGCATTCTGTAATGTATACTACAATCACAAATACCCCAGGAAGAGTAAAAAGAATAGATTTATACCATAATCTCACCGTGAGACTGGTCTGGGCTTGGAGGCCTTACACTAATATATTAACAAAGATTATCAAGGTTTTCTACAATCATAAAATTCCAAATATGCAAATTAAGAGAATTAAAGTAAACCCTGTAAGGAACAATTATAACTTCCTGTCAGCCGTTTAAAATTACCCCCTTTGAGTTTTTTGTCGTCCTTCTTCCACTTAATGTCTTTCGGGTCCTTCACTAATTTGTTAGAATGCCCAAAAGCATCAGTAGTTTCAGTAATATTACCAACACACTTATACTGATATAAAATTTCCATTTCTACTATTGTAACTAATCCTTACAAGAATGAGGTAGGTCATATATACCAATTATTTCACATCTATTTATACAGGAACAAAAAGACTGTGTATTAATTCACAGCCAAAACTTCTAATCAGACTATTTGACTCCTAGCCTTACGCTTTCCTTACATCTTCATTAATAATCTAACATTTAAGTTGGGTTTTCTAAAGTTTCTTTATATAGTGAGCTACAGTAAGTATTTGAAAAATTTGTGAACTTCACTATCTAGAGAAAATTAGTCAAAATGCTTGTCTGATAATAAATTATCATCTTTATAGTTCTTTAAATCCCCAAATGTACCAGAAAGTAGCAAATAACCTCTCCTCTCTCATTGTTCATTGTACCTTTCATAAGAATTAGCAATTTTCACTGCACTATGTCATGTATACAAAACCAGTATTAAGCAAAAAGTTTCTATGATTAAATAAGCCTGAGAAACACTGGATTAAACAAAGCGAGACATATTTACACGATGAAATTCTCAGAGCTTTTATATGCCACTGCGCATTATGTCAAAAGATGTATAACCAATGTATGGACTTCCCAAAACTTATCTGACAATGAAACAAATCTCTTTTTTCTTTTAACTTTTTTTTTTTGACAAGAGCTTTTCACAGTAATAGCATTCTTCAAAAGCTTTTCTGAGAAACACAGGATAATGTACTGTGTTTTTGAAGTTTATTGCTATGAATAATATGACAGAATTAACTATGTTTACACAAACATTTGGAAGGCCTTTCACATTTTTAGGTAAATGTTTTAAACAACCTACTGATTTTTCATAGGTTTCTTTTTACGATTTATAGAATTTAATAATTAGGCAAAGAAAGAGACATCTTAAATTAAGATTACTTCAAGGAAAAAGAAAATATGAGCAATCAAAATCCATCAAAATGAACCCCTATCGAGACTTCCCTGGTGGTCCGGTGGTTAGGAATCCACCTTCCAATGCTGGGGACATGGGTTTGATCTCTGGTCGGGGAACTAAGATCCCATATGCCATGGGGCAACTAAACCTGTGCACCACAACTACTGACCCCGCACACCACAACTAGAGAGCCCACAGGACACAACTAGAGAACCTGTGCACTCTGGATCCTGCACACCACAACTAGAGAGCCCGTGCACCACAACTACTGACCCCACATGCTCCGGAGCCTGTGCACCACACTAGAGAGAAGCCCATGCGCTGCAACTAGAGAAGACTGTGCACCACAACAAAGCACCCACGCGCCACAACAAAAGATCCCGCATGCTGCAACGAAGACCCAATGCAGCCAAATAAATAAATATATATATATATTTTTTTTTTTAATGAACCCCTATCCCTTCATGAACAATTCAGTCTAAAAGCCAAGCAAGACAGACATCTTCCACATTAAATTAGAGCTGCTCAGTGTGCCAACAGAGTTCAGCAGAAGTAACATGTGATTTCCAAGGCTAGGTCATTAAGGACTTTATGGCTTCCCTTGTATCACTCATTCTGAGGAAAATCAGCCACCGTGTCATGAGGATACTCAAGCAGCTCAGTGACTGACCCTCTTGGAGAGGAACAGAGGCCTCCCACCAATATTCAGCACCAACTTGCCAGTCACATAAGAAGCCTTGGAAGCAGGTCCTGCAGCCTCAGTTAAGCCTTCAGACGACTGTAACCCCAGCCAACATCTTAAACGCAACCTCTTAAGAGACCCTGACCTAGAACTATCCAGTCAATCTGCCCCTAAATTCTTGACCCACAGAAACTGTGAGCTGATAAATGTTTATTACTGGGCTTCCCTGGTGGTGCAGTGGTTAAGAATCTGCCTGCCAATGCAGGGGACACCGGTTTGAGCCCTGGTCCGGAAAGATCCCACATGCCACGTTGCAACTAAGCCTGTGCGCCACAACTACTGAGCCTGCGTTCTAGAGCCCGCGAGCCACAGCTACTGAGCCCACGTGCCACAACTACTGAAGCCTGCATGCCCTACAGACTGCGCACCAAACTACTGATCCCACATGCTGCAACTACTGAGGCCCGCACACCTAGCGCCCATGCTCTGCAACAAGAAAACCACCACAATGAAAAGTCTGCACACTGCAATGAAGAGTAGCCCCCGCTTGCCGCAACTAGAGAAAGCCCACATGCAGCAACGAAGACCCAATGCAGTTAAAAAAAAAAAATGGTAAAAGGAAAGGCAGAAAGTATGTAGCTCTTGAAGCATTATTAAGTAGAACCACTAGTGCCAGCAACTGCCTGCTTCCAAACTCCTTGTTATGTGAGAAAAATAAAACCTATATTTCATGAAATTGCTATTAGATGTGTATTCTGCTACTTTCAGCAGAACACAAACCTAACTAATATAAAGAGGTTCAACAAATGGTGCATAAATGAATGAGTGGGCTTTCAGAAAAAGCTATCTTGTTTAGCTACACAACAAAAACTCTTTGCTTTTAATATGATTCAAAAGCGTGTGTTTTAATTTAAGGGACTACAATTCATTTTGTACCTTAGAAAAGTTCTTTCTATCACAAAGTGATAACCAAACACAATTAAACTGAATACAACAGAAGTAAAAACGATGAACAGCAACTCCTGTTTTATGAAATATAATATCTCTGGATAAACAATAGTAGCTATTTTATTGCATTTGTCTAAATAATAAAATATTCCAAGAAGGTTAACTTTAATGAGATAAATGATATAATAATACCAAGTTTTCACATACAAAGGTATCAATGGTTATTCTAGAATCAAAAGGTAAAGACTTCGGGTATTAAATTTATTCAAACAAAACCATGAAAGCTCTGATAAGTAAGAGGGTATGGGGGGAAGGAGTTATTATGGGATTATATAAAATCATGTGTGAGAAACCTTTGAAAATTGTAAAGCACTAATCTTTCATTGAATTAAAAAAAATTCTAGTAGTATATATTTTATAAGCAAAAGAATAATATACAGCATATCAAATCTCTGTAGTACTAAATTTCACTGTTATTTTACTTTTGTGCTTTTTAAGATAACATAGACTAAAAAATACTACATTTAACTAATCTTAAAATAGTCCAATCCCCAAATTTTACACAAGTGAATTTTTTAGACTCCACATGTTTTACTGTGGAAGAGTCTCACTGTATATAGGTAATAAATATTAAAATAAAGAATAGTAAACAATTAGATTCCATTATAATTTAATTAGTGTATAAGCCTTTGGTTTAAGATCATTCTTAAAATGTAATAAAACTTTATCTTAAGACAGTTACTAGTGGAGAGAAAGAAAGTTCAACACGTAGGTGGGAACATAACCATCAGCTTTTACTTTTCATCAACAGTTTACTGAGAGTTAGCCAAAATAGTATCTTATTCCCCAATCAACATCTGCTGAAAAAGAGGCTATTTAGGCTTACAAATGTGTTATTCAGTGACCACAAGAGCAATGTACTAATTCATGGCGCCAAGAAAGTATTCTCTGAATTAGGATATGAAAGGTATAAAACTTTACTAAAATGTTTAATAATAAATTTTCAATAAATTAAAATTTTACAAATATTCTTATATCTCAAAAGCACCTTCTAAAATGGTGATATTTGGTTTCAGTCTCATATGCATTTTCTCATTCAGCCAAAGGTCTATTTTGTACATCTCTAACATACACATATTGTATTTATGCATGTATGACAGTATTTTTATAGAAAAAGCCTGAGGAATATGCACCAGGCTGTTCGTGATAGTTTGGAGAATGGGATTATAAAAGGATTTCACTTTCAAAATCCTACATTCATGACACATTTCAATTTTTCAAAATATGTATATATTTTCTTTGAACCCAAAGGGAAAAAAATAGCATCTTAATCTTCTCAAAATGCACTGAACATTTATGTGTAAAACTAGACAGGAAAAATTATGCTTCTTAGTTTGTACACTATCTGTAACAAATCAAACTGTATGCATTTCCATCAAAATTGGGGGAAAGAGAGCTCCTGGCAACAATGATGTGAAATGAAAATCAGGAGTACAGTCTCAATTATTACCAATGAAAGATGAGTAAAATATCATTATTTACCTTTTAGTGTGATGTTTTAATTTTAATGTTAGTAAAGTGCTTTAATGGGACACTCCCAAACTATATTTTGCCCAAGATCCTTAACGATAAACAATTATACATTGAGAGTTTTCAGAAATACAGTAGTATTTTCCAACGAGAAACAGTAGTTAAGAGCATCAGCTCTGGAGCCAGACTATCTGGACTTGACTTCTGGGTCTACCAAATACCAAGGGCATGGGCATGAGCAGGACAGTTCACCTCTCTATGGCTCACTTCCTCATCTGTAAAACTGGGGTAATAATGGTACCCATCTCTTAAAGTTGTTGTGAAGATTAAATGAACTAATACATACGTTCATTAATGTATATCCTCTTAGATGAGGATACTGGAACTCACACTTCCTTCCACCTGCTATTAAAATTCTCACTTCAAGAATAATATTTTCGGGTATATGCCTAGGAGTGGGGTTGCTGGATAATATGGTAGTTCTATTTTTAGTTTTTTTAGGAACCTCCATACTGTTCTCCATACTGGCTGTACTAATTTACATTCCCACCAACAGTGTAGGAGGGTTCCCTTTTCTCCACACCCTCTCCAGCATTTATTGTATGTAGATTTTTTGATGATGGCCATTCTGACCATAATTTGGAAAGACACATGTACCCCAATGTTCACTGCAGCACTATTTATAATAGCCAGGACATGGAAGCAACCTAAATGCCCATCAAAAGAGGAATGGATAAAGAAGATGTAGTACATATACACAATGGACTATTACTCAGCCATAAAAAAGAACAAAATAATGCCATTTGCAGCAACATAGATGGACCTAGAGATTGTCATACTGAGTGAAGTAAGTCAGACACAGAAAGACAAATATCGTATGATACTACTTATATGTGGAATCTAAAAATAGGGTACAAATGAACTTAATTACAAAGCAGAAGTAGAGTCACAGATGTAGAAAACAAACATGCTTACCAAGGGGATGCGGGGGGGGGGGGGGGAGGGGGGGAAGGGAAGAGTATGAAAGGAACTAAGTTCCACTACTATATACAAAATAGATAACTAATAAGAACCTACTGTATAGCACAGGGAACTATACTCAATACATCTCAATGGCCTATATAGAAGAATCTTTAAAAAAAGTGTATGTATGTCTATGTATAACTGATTCACTTTGCTGTACACCTGAAACTAACACAACATTGTAAATCAACTATACTCCAATAAAAATTTTTTTTAATTTAAAGAAAAAAAGAATAATAACTTCATCTGACAGTCATGGTAAAGCTGTGGTCTGTCAGTCTTTCTTCCTAGTGAACTGAAAACAAACTGGAAATAAACAAATCAAAAGAAAAAGCATATTCCACTTAAAACAAAATATCACCCTAATGTAATGCACTAACATAACTACTTTAACATCAAGGTAAGCTAAACGTGACAGCCCTTTCTGTTGTGCTATTATCATTCTGATTTCTAAGTCACTTCTTCATTATATGACAGTATGATCCATACTTAAGTTTTCTTTGTTCCTGTCTTCCCCCCAACCCTTGGCCACACTGCGTGGCTTGTGGGATATTAGCTCCCCAACCAGGGATTGAACCCGGGCCCTCGGCAGGGAAAGCACAGAGTCCTAACCACTGGACTGCCAGGGAATTCCCATTCCTGTCATTTTTAACCGTATGACTGTATTCCTTAAAACCTTTCAACACCAAAGATACATATCATTCCTCAATGCCTTTATCATAACTCTCTCATACCATCATCCCTTTACTATTATTAATTTAACTAACACACTACCTCTACTATCATCATCACCACATTACACTCCACATCCCTGTCCCAGTACCTTAGATATACTTCATCCCAAGGTATACAAATGTCCTACCATCTTCACATTTCAGAATAGTGTTGTAAAGTGTGTCTATGCTATATTCTCATCATTTTTTGTGCATTATTCTCCATTTTGGCACTACTTCTCTTCTCTCCCCAGATGGAAGTAATCTTATCTTCTCCACTGGATGCTCAATCATTTTCCTCCAAGAGGAAAATCCCACCCAGATCTATATTCTATTAAACTGCCCCAAACTCCATCTCTCCCATGGGTTTCTCCATTCTCAGGGAAAAAAGTAGCACTGTATCATAAAAGTAACTCTTCCTCCCTTAATAATTGATAGAACTACTATACAGAAAATCAGCAAGGATAAGAAGAAACAGAGAACACCATAAACCAATAGGAATTAATTCACATTTATAGAAGACTCAACCCACCAAAAGCAGAATACATATTGTTTTCAAGTGATCATAGAACATATACCAAATTAGACTGTATCCTGGACATAATGCAAACTTCAAATTTAAAGGAATTGAAATCATACCAAGTGGATTCTCTGACCATAGTGGAATCAAACTAGAACTCAGTTACAGAAAAACAAAGATACCAGAAAAATCGCCATACACTTGAAAAGTAAAAATTAAACGTCTAAATAATAATGGGTCAAAGAGGAAGTCTCAAAGGAACTTAAAAAATGCCATGAACTGAATCAAGATTAAAATACAACATATTAAAATTTGTGGACCATAGGTAAAGCAGTGTTCTGAGGGAAATTCATAGCACTAAATGCATATATTAGGAAAAAAGAGAAGTCTTAAATCAGTAATATAAGCTTCAATTTTAAGAACCTAGTAGAAGAGCAAAACAAATCACAAGCAAGTAGAAGGAAGGAAATAACAAAGAGAAAAGCAGTGGTCAATGACACTGAAAGCAGGAAAACAACAGAGTAAATCAATGAAATAAAGAGCTAGTTCTTTGAAAAGAATCAATAAAATTGAGAAAACTTTAGCAAGATTGACAAAGAAACAAGAGAGAAGACACAAATTACCACAATCAAGAATGAAATGGAATATCACTACAGACTATGCGGATCACAAAGAATAATACCACAAATCACTTAAATACATAATATGACAAAATGTAGATTAAATGGACCAATTCCTCAAAAAGCACAAGCTACCACAACTTACCCAATATGAAATATATAATTTGTATAACCCTATAACTTTTAAGGAAATTAAATTCATAACTTTAAAATTCTCAAAGAAATCTCTAGGTTCACATGGTTTCACTAGAGAATTCTACCAAAAGTTTAAAAGAGAATTAACAACAATTTTACACTCTCAACTCATTTTCTGAAGTTACTATTACTCTGATACCAAAACCAGAGAAAGACATTTAAAAAAAGAACACTATACACCAATATCCCTTATGAATATAGACCCCAAATTTCTTAACAAAATATTGGCAAGCAGAATTCAGCAATATATAAGAATTATACACCATGGATTTTACCCCAGGGAGGCAACATTGTTCCAGTACTCAAAAATCAAGGTACCTAGTCATTTTAATAGGCTAAAAAGAGAAAAAGTACATGATTTTATCAGTTAATGCAAAAAAAAATCATTTAACAAAAATTCAACATCCACTCATGATAAAACCTCTCAGAAAAAAACAGGAATAAAGGGGAACTTCCTCAACTTGATAAAAAGCATGTATATGAAATTATGGTAAAAGACTGAATGCTTTCACACTAGGATCAGGAACAATGCAAGGATCTGTGCTCTCACTACTTTTATTCAATACAATGCTGGAAGTTCCAGTCAGGGCAATTATTGGCAAAGGAAGGAAATAAAAGGCATACAAATCAGAAAGGAAGAAATAAAACTGTCTCTATTTTCAGATAACATGATTATCTATGAGAAAATCCAAAGGCATTTCACAAAAAAAAAAAAAAAAAAAAACCACTTAGACCTAATAAGTGAGTTCAGCAAGGTCAGAGGTAATAACATACACAAACCATTGTATTTCTTAAATTGTATTTTTACATACTAGCAATAAACATGTAGACAATGAAATTAAAAATGTACTACTATTTACAATCATTCAAAAAACTCTGAAATACTTTTATATGTAAAGCTAACCAAACATGTACTGGACTTGGATGCTGAGAACAATAAAATGATGATGAAAGGAACAAAAAAAGATCTAATTAAATGTAGAAACATACTGTGTTCACAGTATAGGCATCAATTCTCCCCACACTGATATATAGCTTTAATACAATTCCTATCAGGATCTCAGCAAGATTTTTTGCAAATATAGAAAGATTATTCTAAAATCTATATTGAAAAGCAAAGGAACTAGAATAGTAAAAAAAAAAAAATCTTTAAAAAGAAAGATAAAGTGGGAGGAATTCATCTACTCAACTTCGAGACTTATATTGCTACAATACGAGGTACTGCCAGAGTGACAGGCACATAAATCAATAGAACAGAAAAGAGAATCCAGAATTAGACCCACACAAATATCCCAATTGAGTTTCAACAATTCAGTGGAGGAATTTCAACAAATAATGCTGGCGCAACTAGATATCCATAAAAAAACAAATGAATCTTTACCTAAGTATCATACCTTACACAAAAACTAACTCAATACAGATAACAGATTTAAATGTAAAACATAAAACTTTTAGGAAAACACTCAGGAGAAAATCAGGATTTGGGACTAGGCAGAGTTCTTAGACTTGACGTGAAAAGCAAGACACATAAAAGGAAAACTGATAAACTGGGCTTTATCTAAATTAAAAACTTCTGCACTAGCACAGGGAGACCAGCTTGGTGCTTTGTGACCGCCTGGAGGGGTGGGATAGGGAGGGTGGGAAGGAGGGAGACGCAAGAGGTAAGAGATATGGGAACATATGTATATGTATAACTGATTCACTTTGTTATAAAGCAGAAACTAACACACCATTGTAAAGCAATTATACTCCAATAAAGATGTAAAAAAAAAAAAAACACACTTTTGCACTCCAAAAGATCCTGTTAAGAGGATGAAATGATAAGCTACAGACTAGAAGAAAATATTTGCAAACCACGTCTGACGAAGGAATAATATCTAAAAACATTCAAAATTAAACAGCAAAGAAAACAAACAACCCAATTAGAATACTAAAACCAAAAATCCAATTGTCAAAAAACAAGAACACACATTTCACAGAAGATATATGTAGATGACAAATAAGCACATGAAAAGATGTTCAACATCATCAGCCATTAGGGAAATGCAAATTAAAACTACAATGAGATATCATTACACATCTATCACAATGGCTAAAATAAAAAATAGTGACAAACATCAAATGCTGACAGGGATGTGGAGAAACTGAATCACTCATATGTTGCTAATTCATATGTAAGATTACTTAATCACTGTAAAAGAGTTTGGCACTTTCTTAAAAAGAAAAAATAAATATGCAACAACTACATGATCTAGCAAATGCACTCCTGGCATATTTCCCAGAGAAATGAAAACTTATATTCATACAAAAAGGTGTACACAAGGGACTTCCCTGGTGGCACAGTGGTTAAGAATACGCCTGCCAATGCAGGGGACACAGGTTCAAGCACTGGTCCGGGAAGATCCCACATGCTGCAGAGCAACTAAGCCCATGTGCCACAACTACTGAGCCTGCACTCTAGAGCCCATGAGCCACAACTACTGAAGCCCACACGCCTAGAGCCCATGCTCCACAACGAGAGAAGCCACGGCAATGAGAAGCCTGCACACGGCAACGAAGAGTAGCCCCCTGCTCGCTGCAACTAGAGAAAGCCCACGTGCAGCAATGAAGACCCAATGCAGCCAAAAAATAATAAATTAACTAATTTTTTTTAAAAAAGCTGTACACAAATGTTTATAGTAGCTTTATTCAACATAGCCAAAAAATGGAAACAACTTAGATGTCCTTCAAAAGGTACAATGGTTAAACAAACTGGTATATTCATACTATGGAACACTACTCAACAATTATGAAACAAAAAAACTACTGATACACACAACGATCTCAATGAATCTCCAGAGAACTGTGCTGACTAATACAAAACACAACAAAAGGTCATATAGTATATGATTCCATTTATATAAAATTCTTGAACTGACAAAATTATAGAACTGAAGAACAGATTGGGGGTTGCCAGGGGTTAAAGAGGGGTGCAGAAAGGATGAATGTAAATATGAATATAAAAGAGCAACAGCAGGGAGCCTTACGCGGTGGAAATTTTCTGTATCTTGATTATATCAATGTCAATATTGTACTTATAGTTTTGTAAGGTTTTCCAACTGGATAACTGAGTAAAGAGTATAAGAAATATCTCTGTATTATTTCTTACAACTACATGTGAATCTACAGTTATCTCAAAATAAGGTTTAATTTAAAAAAATAATCAAATGTATCTGAAGTGTAACTTTTTCATAGGATTAGCTGTTTCACTGATTATTTCCCATTGAAAAGAAAACTGTACTAACCTAGAGGAATCTCTCATAGGCAGGAAATAAGAGCCAAATTAAAGGGCATTCAAGAAACTCCTATGAGTACAAATTCTGACGCTACCTAAAGACATATAGTGCCAGTTTCTTTAACTATCCCTACTTCCCCACCCCAGTTAAAAAAAAAAATGTTGGTATAATACTTAATCACTTACCCTACACCTAAAAAAAGTTGCCATATAATACACAAAAAAAGGATTAAGCATATATATCACATAGTTTAATTATATATCCTATTTACTTACATCAAATACTTGCATTATAGAATAAACATGCAGATTCAAACATTCAAATAGGAAATGAAACTTTCTTAATCTATTACATAACTTAGAATTCGTATGTGCACTGAAGGCTAATAAATCATTTAAACCTTCAAACACAGAACCTTTTTAAATTTGCATTTATCTACAGTAAATACTGCCATGTTCTTTAACAGCTTGCTAGTTCAATCTAGCAAACTAGTGATTTACAGCAATGACATATTTTAAAATTCAGAAATCTGTCACTGTGTGACAACCAGTCACAAGTCCACTGAACTTACATTATTTGGAATCAAAACATCATAGGTTATAAAAAAGATAGCAAAACATCATGCAGTCTATAATCAAATCAATTACTTCAGTATTTGAGTTTGATTTTATGTTTATAACTGTTTAAAACTACAGCATCACATGCACTTTAAGATCCCTTATAGCTTTAACAAGATTAGTTGTATTATGTTATCACTGTCTCAGTGCCTTCAAGCTATTTTAAAATACATTGTTAAATTCCATAGTTTATAATTTGAAGACTCTACAAATCCCATTTTGAGGAATAGCAAAATTTAGAATACATAAAAGAGAGCTCTACATTACTAACTTTTCTCCACAAAAGATGGACTTTTAGAAACTTTTAATAATTTCACATCAATATTCTTAAGTAGGAAGATTTATCAGATGTGAAAAAAGCAGAGGAATAAACTGGAAACAACTTAAATGCCCACTGTAATAGACATCTGTTGTTTCTGTCTATATTGCACTCACTCTTCCTTTAATTCCCCATTCAATTTGTAGCATTCTCCAGGCAATAAAGTCACAGTATCTCACACCCAGGCCATAGAGACTGGCACAGGCCAGTCTCAGGTCTGGCACATATAGTTCCCCATTCTCCTGGTCACAGTGATTAAACCACAGGCGAATATGTGGTGTAAGTCAAGCCAATCAAAATCATTATCAAGAATTTTTTTTTTTAATTAGGAGTTGAAAAGCGGCTTTTTGACCTTTGGGGCCAAAAGATGGAAAGACAGGTAAATTGGCAGCTTCTAGCAGACATCTTCCCTGCCATGTGTACAGAGAAACCCACTGGCTCCATAAATGGAGAAAGAATGTTCTAATTGCATCAACTTCCTAGTTCCAGCACCTGGTTCCAGAGCTCCCCTGGTTCTCACAACCTCATTCAATGATCTGTCCTGGTCCTACAGTCCAATCAACCCCCATTATACTTAGTGGCATCACAAATTATAACTAACAGGTTTTTTCCTTAATGTTCAATAAAATAATGGGAAATGTTTCAACTGATACCATCTTAGATTTGATAAAATGTAACAGATAATAAAACTGACCAAGAAACAACAACAAAAAAATTATACAGTACCCTAACCAAAATAAAAGAGAAACAAAAATAATTTAAAATATTTCTTCAATATACAAATCCTTGTTAATGGCCACCTAAATAAAGAATCTATATGAATGTATGTGACAATAGCTAAGCACATGGATTAAGAAGTGCATTGGATACTCATACTCTATTGTATTCCAACTAGACATGATTTTTAACTCTTGGTAAAGTTCCTAATAAAGTATGAACAGAAAATCAATAAGGAAACAGTGGAGCTGAATTACACTTCAGACAAAATAGACCTAACAGACAGATATAGAACATTCCTTCCAGCAGCAGCAGAATAAGCATTCTTCTCAAGTGCACATGGATTATTCTCCAGGACAGATCATGTGCTGGGCCACAAAACAAGTCTTAACAAATTTAAGAAGTCTTAAATCATATCAAGTATCTTTTCCAACTGCAATGGTACGAAACTACAAATCAGTAATGGGTGGAAAACTGGAAAATTCAAAAATATGTGGAGATTGAGCAAAACACTCCAGAATAACCAATGGGTCAAAGAAGAAATCAAAAGAGAAATCAAAAAATATCTTGAGACAAACAAAAAATGGAAACACAATATACCAAAACTTATGTGACAGAGCAAAAGCAATTCTTAGATGGAAATTTATAGCAATAAACACCTATTTAAGAAAATTGATCTCAAATAAAAAAACCTAACTTTATACCACAAAGAACTAGAAAAAAAAAAGCCCGAAGTTAGAAGAAGGAAATAATAAAGATCAGATCAGAAAAGAAATGAAACATACACTAGAAAGATAATAGAAAGATCAATGAAACTAAGAGCTGATATTTTGAAAAGATAAAATTGAAAAGCCTTTAGCTTGACTAAGAAAAAAAGAGTTAAAACTCAAATAAATAAAATCAGAACAGAAAGAAGAGAGACATTACAACTGATACCACAGACATACAAAGGATCATGAGAACTACTATGAACACACAAATTGGAAAACCTAGAAGAAAGGGATAAATTCTTAGAAACATACAACCTACCAAGATTGAATCATGAAGACATAGAGAATCTGAACATACCCATAACGAGTAAGGAGATCGAATCAGTAATCAAAAATCTCCCTACCAACAAAAATCCAGGACCAGATGGCTTCACTGATGAATTCAACCAAATACTTAAGAAGAACTAATACCAATACTTCTCAAACTCTTCCCAAAAACTGAAGACGAGTGAACACTTCCAAACTCATTGGGCTTCCCTGGTGGCACAGTGGCTGAGAGTCCGCCTGCCGATGCAGGGGACGCGGGTTCGTGACCCGGTCCAGGAGGATCCCACGTGCCGCGGAGCAGCTGAGCCCATGAGCCATGGCCGCTGGGCCTGCGTGTCCGGAGCCTGTGCTTCACAACGGGAGAGGCCACGGCAGTGAGAGGGCCACGGCAGTGAGAGGCCCACGTACGGCAAAAAAAAAAAAAAACTCATTTTACAAGACCACAATTACCCTGACACCAAACCTAGACAAAGACACCACAAAAAAAGGAAATTTCAGGCCAATATTCCTAACGAACATAAATACAAAAATCCCTAACAAAAGATTAGCAATCTGGGCTTCCCTGGTGGCGCAGTGGTTGAGAGTCCACCTGCCGATGCAGGGGGACACGGGTTCGTGCCTCGGTCCAGGAAGATCCCACATGCTGCGGAGCAGCTGGTCCTGTGAGCCATGGCTGCTCAGCCTGCACGTCTGGAGCCTGTGCTCCACAACGGGAGAGGCCACAACAGTGAGAGGCCCTCATACCGCAAAAAAAAAAAAAGATTAGCAATCTGAATTCAACAGTACTTTTAAAGGATTATACATCATGATTAGGTCAGATTTATACCTGAGAAAATCATATGATCATCTCAATAGATGCAGAAAAAGTATCTGACAAAATTCTACATCCTTTCATGATAAAAACTCTCCAAAAATTAGGTGGACAAGGAATGTACCTCAACATAATAAAAGCCAAACATGATAAGCCCACAGCTAAGATCATACTCAAGGGTGAAACCTGAAGACAAGGGTGTTTACTCTCACCACCATGATTCAACACAATTACTGGAGGCTAAGCTAGGACAATTAGGCAAGAAAAAGAAATAAAAGCATCCAAATTGGAAAGGAAGAAATAAAATTATCTCTGTTTGCAGATAACATGATCCTATAGAAAATTCAAGACTCCACCGAATAACTGCTAAAACTAATAAATGAACTCATTACAGTTGCAGTATAAAAAATCAGCATTAAAAAATTCAATTGCATTTCTATATGCTAACAAGGAAGTATCTTAAAAAGACATTAAGAAAACAATCCCATTTACAATAGCAAAAGAAACAATAAAATATTTAGGAATAAATTTAACCCAAAAGATTAAAGATCTGTACACTGAAAACCATAAGACCAATGTCATATTGATGAAACAAACTGCAGAAGATGCAAATAAATGGAAAGATATGCCATGTTCATGGGCTGGAAGATTGTTAAAATGTTCATTCTACCCAAGATGAAGTATAGATTCAATGCAATTCTTATCAATGGCATTTTTCATAGAAATAAACAATCCTAAAACTCAAATGCAACCACAAAAATAGCCAAAGGAATCTTGAGAAAGAAGAACAAATCTGGAGGCATCACACTTACTGACTTCAAACTACATCACAAACCTACAGTAATCAAAACTGTATGGTACTAGCATCAAAAAAAGACACATAAACCAATGGAACAGAATTAGCCCACAAATAAATCCATGCATATATGATCAACTGATCTTCAACAAAGACACCAAAAATACACAATGGATACAGGACAGTCTCTTTGACAAACAGTGTTGGGAAAATTGGATATCCATATGCTGAAATCAGACCCTAAGCTTACACCAAACACAAAAATCAACTCAAAATGGATTTAATGAATTTAAGACTTAAATGTTAAGATGTGAAACTATAAAACTCCTAGACGAAAGCCTACGGGAAAAGCTCCGTGGTCTCAGCTCTGTGTTCTCAGCAGTTATATTTTGGATTTGACACCAAAAGCACAGGCAACAAAAGCAAAAATAAACAAGCGGGACTACATCAACTAAAACATCTCCACACAGAAAAGGTAACAATCAGCAAAATAAAAGGGCAACCTATGGAATGGGAGAAAATATTTGCAAACCATATATCAGATAAGAGGTTAATTTCCAAAATATATAAGGAACACCTACAACTCAATAGCAAAAACTAATAATCCAATTAAGAAATGTGCTAAAGACTTGAATAGACATTTCTGCAAAGAAGACATACAAATGACCAACAGTTATATGAAAAGATGGTCAACATTACTAACCATCTGGGAAATTCTAATCAAAACTACAAAGAGATATCACCTCACATGTAAAAGGACAGCTATTATCCAAAAAACAAACAAACAAAAAAACAAAAAGCAAAAGACAACAAGTATAGACAAGGATGTGGAGAAACTGGAACCCTTGTACACTGCGGGTGGAAATACAAAACGGTGCAACCACTGTAAAAAACAATAAGGAAATTCCTCAAAAAATTAAAAATAGAACTATCATTATAATCTAGCAATCTCACTTCTAAGTATTTATTCAAAAGAATTGAAATCAGGAGATAGAAGAGATATTAGCACTCCAATGTTCATTAAAGCACTATTCAAATACCTACAATGTGGAAACATCTAAATGTCCACTGATAGATGAATGGATAAAGAAGATATAGTATATAGGGCTTCCCTGGTGGCGCAGTGGTTGAGAGTCCGCCTGCCAATGCAGGGGACACAGGTTCGTGCCCCGGTCTGGGAAGATTCCACATGCTGTGGAGCGGCTAGGCCCGTGAGCCATGGCCACTGAGCCTGTGCGTCCGGAGCCTGTGCTCCACAACGGGAGAGGCCACAACAGTAAGAGGCCCGCGTACCGCAAAAAAAAAAGAAGAAGACACAGTATATAAATACAATGGTAAGGAAATCCTGCAACATGGATGAACCTTGAGGATATTGTGCTAAGTGAAATAAGCTAGTCACAGAAGGACAAATGTTGCATGATTTCACGTATATGAAGTATCTAAAGTAGTCCTAGAATCGGAGAGTAGAATGGTAGTTGCCAGGGGCTAGGGAAAGAGGGAAATGGGCAATTGCTAATGAATGGACATAAAGTCTCAATAACACAACATGAGGGACTTCCCTGGTGGCACAGTGGCTAAGAATCCACCTGACAATGCAGGGCACCCAGATTTGAGCCCTGTTCCAGGAAGATCCCACATGCTGCAGAGCAACTAAGCCCATGCACCACAACTACGGAGGCTGCACTCTACAGCCTGCGAGCCACAACTACTGAGCCCGTGTGCCACAACTACTGAAGCCCACACACCTAGAGCCCGTGCTCCACAACACGAGAAGCCACCGCAATGAGAAGCCTGCGCACCACAATGAAGTGTAGCCCCCGCTCGCCGCAACTAGAGAAAGCCCATGCACAGCAACAAAGACCCAAGGCAGCCATAAATAAATAAATAAATAAATAAGCAAGCAAGCAAGCACATGAAAAGCTGCTCAACATCACCAATGATTGGGTTGGCCAAAAAGGGCATTCGGGTTTTAAAAAGCTAAAAAAAACAATGCAACATGAATAAGTTCTAGTGATCTTCTGTACAACTTTGTGACTATAGTTAATAATACTATATTTGACACTTAAAAGTTTGTTAGAAGTGTAGCTCTCCTGTTAAGTGTACTTACCACAATGAAAAAATATTTTAATAAATAAGAAATTAAAACGGGTAAACTACTTATGGATTAAACATTAAAATATTCCACTCAGACCACTTTTTTCAATTCTGCACATATAAACTTGGAAATATACATTTAAAAAGAGGTTAAACATACATTTTATATTTGTGTATAAAAACCTATAGAAAATTTGGAAGGATATATAATATGATAATAATAGTTATCTTTTAGGTTTTCCTTAGCAGTGACTGACTTAATTTGGTATGAGAGAGGATTTGGCAGGGATAAGGTATATTGAAAACATGGGGGACAGAGGTGCAAGGGAGATAAGCTATTATACTGACTTTTTTTTAATTAATTTTTATTGGAGTATAGTTGCTTTACAATGTTGTGTTAGCTTCTACTGCACAGCAAAATGAATCAGCCACACATATACATATATGCCCTCCCTTTTGGATTTCCCTCCCATTTAGGACACCACAGTGCATTAAGTAGAGTTCCCTGTGCTATACAGTATGTTCCCCTCAGTTGTCTATTTTATACATACTATCAGTAGTATATATGTGTCAATCCCAATCTCCCAGTTCCTCCCACTCCACCCCTTCACCACCCCCAGTATCCATACATTTGTTCTCTATGCCTGTATCTCTATTTCTGCTTTGCAAATAAGGTCATGTGTACCATTTTTCTAGATTCCACATTCATGCGTTAATATACGATATTTGTTTTTCTCTTTCTGACTTACTTCACTCTGTATGACACTCTCTAGGTCCACCCACGTCTCTACAAATGACCCATTTTCATTCCTTTTTTGTAGCTAATATTATTGTATATATTACCACATTTTCTTTTCCTTTTTTTTTTGAACTATTATTGTATTACCTACATAAAGTATTAAACAACCAAACAAAAAAAGTTATGTATTTGATAGCCAATAAAATCCTGAAAAAATATGATCCCACAGATCACTAATGTTAGATTAGATTCTACAGCCAACTAACATGTTAGTATCAATAAAGATGGCCTTTAGGGACTTCCCTGGTAGCATAGTGGTTAAGAATCCACCTGCCAATGCAGGGGACACGGGTTCGAGCCCTGGTCTGGGAAGATCCCACATGCCGCAAAGCAACTAGGCCTGTGCACCACAACTACTAAGCCTGCACTCTAGAGCCTGCGAGCCACAACTACTGAGCCCACGCACCGCAACTACTGAAGCCCAAGTGCCTCAAGCCCATGCTCCACAACAAGAGAACCACCGCAATAAGAAGCCCGCAAACCGCAATGAAGAGTAGCCCCTGCTCTCTGCAACTAGAGAAAGCCCGTACACAGCAATGGAGACCCAATGCAGCCAAAAATAAATAAATAAATAAATTTATTTTTAAAAAAAGATGGCCTTTAATACATGATCCATCTTCATTTTCTTTTTAATCTCGGTATTATGTGGCGTATTTTACCACCAAAGAAAGGGAAACGCATAATGGAGGTTGTGGCGGAAGATGGATAGGGAAGGAGAATGTAATGAATCAGCTACTTACAAAATAAATGCATTAAAAGCAAACTATCCAAGTGGTATTTCTGAATCTTACTCTCAAAATTGCTAAGCTTTTCTTTCTTGCTCTTATGTTGATATTTCACTCTTAGTTGTACAAACTGGCTAAATGCTAAATCAGGATTCTTCTAGATAGCTTAACACATTAGAAAACCAGGAAGGTAAACAGTGCTAGAAGTATTTAACAGAACTAACAGATATTCCCAAACAAGAGCACCTTAAAGTCAATGAACCTGTTATTTCCCAAAACATCTGTTACTGTACATTTTCTACCAGTATAAACAAACAAATACAAAGAATAGGGTTAAAATTAGACAGCTTTGGCAAGAATTAATATTTAAATTACTTCCTCAGTATCTTGCCATCAGAAATCCCCAGGTGAGGCCAGAGACAAGCCTGTGGCCTTGAAATCTAAACAACACAGAAATATACTCCTTCGCCTAGCTCTTATTAGCTATTTGAGATCTACTATTCACTAAGCAAACTAAAATATCAACTAACAATGACATTTAATGAAAGCCTAATTTAATTTGAATAAATAGAAATTAAAATCAGTAAAATATTAACTACATGAAAAAAATTCTCACTGAAAAATAATCCAATTTAATTCAAAATTCAATATCATGTCATGACCACTATATCAAGCATTTTAACCATGTAATAACCCCTGCACAGAAGTCATCATGGCTCATTACCTACAGAATAAACTTCCAATCACTTGGCCTACCCCAGAAAATCTAAAAAAGCCTCAGTTCCCATTTTGTCCCCATATAATCTTAGTGGTCAAGCCAGTCCAGACTACTTATTATAGCAAAAACAAGCTTTAAAATTTTACTTCCTTACCTTTGTTCATCCTTCAAAGCTCAATTCTCACCTTTAATATCCAGATGAAACCAAAAAGGAAGTAATGATTCCCCACTCTGACTTGTCAAAGTCTGCCTATTGCAAAGCACGCGCAGTTCACGCTTACTGCTTTGGATTATTAGTTATCTTAACGTGAGTCTTATCTCCATCAAGGACTGTAAACTCCTGAGAAGGAAAACTGTAGAAAGAACTACGTGTCAGGCATATTCCCAAAAATTCTAACAACAACCCTATACAGATGGTACTATTATTCCCATTTTACAGATACAGAAACTAGATCAAAAAGATTATATAGCTTGCCCAAGATCACAGCCTAAGAAGTGACAGAGTTAGGAAATCACACTGAAGTCTGTTTGATTCTGTCCAAGACACTGTCTCTAAACAAAAACAAAACAAAAAATTTCAAAACTGTTATAAAACTCTACAGTATATAGCATATTTTCAAAGTGTACTCACTTATCCACTTATTTCATCTTTGTAGCAACCCTTAAAGGTGATGTTTTATAGTTACTAACACCTTTCTCTGGCAAACATGCTTTCATATTTCCCTTCCTCTGGTTCTTCTGGGGGATTCTTTCCTAACTTCATATAGTTCTGGTAGGGATGTCAATCATTGCTCCTCACATCTTACTAAAATATATATTCAAAAAATAAAGGTCAAAGAACTAGTAGAATGCTTTCATTTTAGAAGACCTAGATCACAAAATACCATTCTCTTCCTAATCATAAGATATACTGAAGTTTGGGCTTCCCTGGTGGCGCAGTGGTTGAGAGTCCACCTGCCGATGCAGGGGACACGGGTTCGTGCCCTGGTTTGGGAAGATCCCACATGCCGCGGAGCGGCTAGGCCCGTGAGCCATGGCTGCTGAGCCTGCGGGTCCAGAGCCTGTGCTCCGCAACGGGAGAGGCCACAACAGTGAGAGGCCCGCGTACCGCAAAAAAAAAAAAAAAAAAAAAAAATGATATACTGAAGTTTATTTAGCAAATAGCCGCAGCAAGTGAAAAAATAATAAGAGCTCTAAATTTCATCTACTGTTTCTGGTTTAGCCCAAAGAGGAAAGGGAAAAGAATTCACACGTTATGAAATACAGAGATACAATCTGAAGTTTATGGTAAAGAAGGTCAAAATTGAGATGTAAAATGATACAAATGAACTTATTTACAAAACATAAACAGACTCACAGACTTAGAGAACGAACTTACAGTTACCGAGGGGAAGGGTGGCAGCAAGGGATAGACTGGGAGTTTGGGATTGACATGTACACACCACTATATTTAAAATAGATAACCAACAAGGACCTACTGTACAGCACAGGGAACTCTGCTCAATTTTCTGTAATAACCTAAATGGGAAAATAATTTGAAAAAGAATAGATACATGTACATGTATAACCAAATCACTTTGCTATACACCTAAAACTAACACAACATTTTTAATCAACTATGCTCCAATATTAAATAAAATAATTTTTATTAAACTGAGATGCATCTAAGGTATCATTCATTTGAAGACTTACAGCAAATCAATGTATAATGTTAGCCAACAAACAGGTTAAGGAAGAAATATATAAATATGATTAGACTAAGATGAGTAACAGGTTTATATCATACTGGCATAATGTACCTCCATACAATAATAATTACTAAGAAAGTAGTTAGAAGTGTACAGCACAATATATTTATAGATTCTCTTACGAGCATCTTACAAAACATCAATACTATCAAAATGAAACAAATGAGCACCATCTCATGGGCATTTGAAGTAATATAAAATCAGCCTTTGCAATGGCTTTAAAAAGCCAGGCTAATTAGTAAAGGCTTGATTATAAAATCTTCTTTGAAAATTTCAAATTTTGTACATATATCCCGAAAAGTTAGCAATGGTTTAAATAAACAGGAATAATAGTTAAGTCAGTATCCAAATAGCTTCAACAAATATCAGGGTAAGAGCTAAAAAATGATTCTCAATGACAAACATAAAATAAACACTGTAGAAGAGTTAAATAGAAACAAAATCTCAAACTGGGAGAAAAAAGAAAACAATACAACAGGATTAAACAAGGTGAACCTTTAGATGGCTTTGGCAACTCTGTAAAGTAACAAAAACTGATCCTTTCTTGTAGCCACTAAAATATTTTCTATTAAAATAAAAAAACAAAGTCAGAAGAAATGCTTTAAAAAAAAAAAGTTTCACATTTCTAACGTTGTGCATTTAAAATACAGGAATTCCCCATTCAAAGAGAAACAAGTACTTTAAAGCAATTTTTGCTAAAGCTTCTCTGACCCCCTCATGTACAACAGAAGTTCATTTTCCAAAAGCAATCAAGTGGAATATACTAACTTGACTACCTGATACCAAATAATGCAATTATTTCCTACCTGAAATTTCATCCAATAGCAATATACACTCACTGAAGCCCTTCAGTATCAAATTCTCTCTTAGTTCAGATTACATGGACTCACTTTCTGTAAGTTAATAGCTTGACCAAGTATCTTCTTATATTGTTAAAAGGACTGGCAAACTTACAGGACAAAAACTGTAATTTTTAAAAAGCTATCAATAATTGGTCTTATCAAGTTTAATCTTTTTCTACATTAGTATTTCAAAATAAGCAAAATGTATAAATCAATACTTCTTATAACATTAATTCTGTTCTCACAACTATGTGATGAGACTTAAGATAAAAAGATGTCTGAATGAAAATTTGTGTGAATTTTTGCCAAGTAAGCTATTAGTCAATTCTCTTTCAAGAAACTAACTTATTATTCTGAAATATGTAAAACAAAGGGAAAGAACAAAGCATTTACCCTGTTTTTTTCCTGTAGAAACCAAACTGTTGATTTCATAAAGTTCTTCATTATAGAAAATTCCAGCCAATGAATGTGGAAAATGATAAATTTAGACCACCACCATTTGGAACCCCTGATGAAATAATGGATTTCATTAGCAAAAATTATTAATGACTGCTAAAGCCACTAGGTTAAAAAAGTAAAAGGTTCAAAGGAACTTGAAAATAGAGCTATCAATACCTAAACCCACTGGATTAGTAATCTCACACCCACCAATCTTAACATCACAGAGACACACTAGACTTTATGTACTTCCTGACAAAACGCAATAGTAAGTACACATGCTGCCTATAAAGAATCCTCATTACAAAATATTGAATCTGAATCTAATCAAGCCTTGACCAGTTTACAGAAAATAATTCAGACTGTGGAAAATTCTATAGAAAAAAATGATGCAATTCTATGGGAAAAAAAAATAGACAGCAAGAAAAAAGGGAGCTAAGGGGAACCTGTAAGCTGAAAAAGATTTAAGAGACACACACCAAATGAAATGTGTACCTACTATTTGGTTCATGATTCAAATAAACCAACTATATTTAAAACAAAACAAAAAAACTAATAAAACATGAGGAAATTTTGAATTCTGAGTATTTGATGAATTGTTTATAAAAATGATGATGGTACTGTGGTGTGACTCACTTTTTAAAAGTCTTTATCTTTTAAAGATACTGAAGTATTTACAAACTTAAAGGGGAAGCAGGGGAAACTCTCGCATTACTCAGATGTAGTTGTACATTATGTCAATTACAATGTTTGAATACTAAAAGTTTATAATAAAGTCAACAAAATCCTTTATATTTTCTAATATTTTTAAGTTAACATAAAAAAGATTGTGTTTGAAAATATTAACATTAATGAAAGTTATCTTACATCTACCTCATATAACCCTCCAAAAGAGAATTTTTTTTAACATCTTTATTGGAGTATAATTGCTTTACAATGGTGTGTTAGTTTCTGCTGTATAACAAAGTGAATCAGCTATACATATACATATATCCCCATATCTCCTCCCTATCCCACCCCTCTAGTGGGTCACAAAGCACCGAGCTGATCTCCCTGTGCTATGGGAATTTAAAATTTCATTATCCAAAATGAGAGCACTAACTCCATTTACCCTGCCCACATTGAAATATGACAGCTTCAATCAATCTTCAGTAGCGCTAAATTAAAAATTAACCAGAAATGCTTTTAAGTATCAGCAATGAAGAAAAGTTTAGATGAGCAGACACAAGTATGGGTCACTGCAAATGAATCTATCAACAAGCATTAATCAAGCAGCGACCATGCACAAGATCAAGTACCAGATGTATACATTGATTTGGGATAATATTCATGTTCAGTGGGCAAAATTAACAATGAGATATATACAAAGTACTAAAAAAAAACAAAACTCATAGAACCAAAAACATATATTACTCATAGTAAAGCAATGGCATAAAAATGTCTTAAATATCAAATTGAAAAAAGTGACAGACCATTCCTTAATCAGTTCTGTTCTTTGCATCTATCTGAATGCAGTGGATGACACAAAAAAGATATCTGAATAAATGTATAAATGCATATATGTATACAACAGGACAGTAAACCCGATATACCACCATGAGATTATACATTAATACAAGCATTCTGGAATGAAATATAGTATAAAAGCCTCAAAAGCCTTAAGGAAAAATTCATACCATTTGATCCAGCAATTGGACTTACAGAAATCTATCACAATAAACCAAAATATTTAAAGTACTTTATACACACTAGCTGTTGCAGTGCATATAACAAACAAACAACTTAGACATCTAACAGTGGTGGCATTATAATGTTCCAATTTATCTAGGCTGAACTACATTTCCCAGAAGTCCCTTTCCTGTTCATATAGTTAGGGTAATCCACAGGAGAGATTCTTGTGGGAAATATGGAGGCTGGAGTCAAGGTAGCAGCCATTTTGTAGCTCACACACACTTTCACTTATCTGATGGCTCATCTCCATGGTGTGACACAGCGGCTGGGCCTACCAGTGCCCCATCTTCCCCTTCATTTCCTTTTGGCTTCTTTTACTTCTGGACCAGATGTGTGTGTTAACCTTCATGACAAAGGAACACTACTTCTGCAAGACACTCACACCAACAAGGTCAGAGGCAACAAGCAAGACCTGACACGGGTTTTAGTCTGTCCTTGTGGGCTCCAACTTGTACTTGTGGGCTACAGCTTACTCTTGCTCTCCTCTACTTTACATCCATCTTCTCTTCCTGACCCCTTGCCTCATGAACTTCAAAGTCCAGAATCAAACACAAAGACAAGAGCCTTACTTAAACTACAGGGTTTAACTGACTCCTACAATCAGGTACAGTCAAATCTCCTTAACAAATCCACATCTAGAAGATATTTATGGGTGAGGCTTTGTCTAACAGAGTCAACGCCAAGAAGACTCACAGGAAACCCACAAAATTCTTAAAAAAGTTATACATGCCGAAACACTGCCAGCTTGGACTAAGGTAGCTAGAGACAGGACAGACTGAGGAGAGGCCTTCGGACTCACAGAATTTTACTGGCAGGAAGCAAGCTGAGGCTTCTGCTCAGCTGTAAAGATATGCTATCTTTCTGAAAAAGGGAACATGATTCAGATGGTAGAACAAAGAACCTAGAGGGTAAACCAAGAGCCCTGGAAAACTATTTCCAGCTTGAGACTTAACCAAGGAACTTTCAACATTTGGCTGAATTTCAATACTATAGACTAATGGCTCCCTTATGTATTCCCCCGTGCTTTTTAAACAGGAATGTGTGAAGCAGTTATTAAACACTAGTCCACCATTTTATGTTGGAGTGGGGGCAGATAACTTGTCTCTAGTTTTAAAAATCTACAGAGCTAGAGGAACTGTCCAAAAAAAAGCTTTACTTAAGAAACTACACTTAAGGAGTCTTATCCATACTTGGACTAGATGCTGAGATTCTGGAATTTGTTGAGATACTGTAATGGTATGAGATTTTGGGCGTTTGTGTTAAGCCTCTAAATTTTGGGTTAATTTGTTATGCAGCACAAATTTATTTAGTAAGTTGTAATAGTAAAAACAAAACAAACAAACAAAAACAACAGGACAACACATCTCCCACTGGCTACAACAGAGTAACTGATACTGGATTTAACCTCTCACCATAAACAACTGGAAAACTAGACAAAGTATATAAAGCAACGATTTTCAGACATTGGACTATAGGCAGAACTGGTCTGTGATCCCTGAGAAAAGGGAAATGAACAAGGTAAGATTTCCGCCAATCTTGTGCCTAGAGGCACTTTTTAAACTACTAAACAGGGAAGGAGAACCCAAGCAGAGCACAGAAGTTTCAAAGAGTTGAAGAGATGGCACTTTTTTCTAACTGAGCTAAGGAGACAATCTCAAGAGTTGAAGAGACATAGATCATAATTCAGGTAGACTAAGGCAGCCAGAAGTCTAAGGAGTAGGGCACCAGAGGAAAAGATTACCTGGGCAACTGCTCCAGAAATCTAAATAGTGGTCCCTTTGAATATCTGGATGAATACTAAGCTGCACAGGCATAGGGTGTAACTCAGAACACCACCAAGAGAACAACTCCTGGGGATTATAAGCTTAAAAAATTCTAACAGATTGCACAGGGCTGGGAGAAGTCTGAATTCTGATTAAAGCAGAAATATCTTGAACAGCCAAGACTTTGAGGAGAGATTCCAAAAGGATCAAGCCTTAGTAGTACGGCTGAACTATTCTTAGAGTAAAGGCTACTCTATATCCACCATAGCAATATTTAAAAAACAAGCCTTGACTCAGCACAGCAATGGAAGGAGTAGCTAAAATGCTGATAGAAACCCTGTCCCAGACAAACTGGGATAGGCTGCAGAGGATATAGGAGGCATAGGGAGGAGAAAACTTGCTATGAACCCACACAAGTCTCAGACTCATCCCTGAGCTACGCACATGACACATTCAAGCCAGCATGATCAAGTCTCAGACTAATCCTTGAGTGGCACATGCACAGGACACACAGACACAAAGAAGCAAAGGCAAAGGTCTTGAAAACTGAACTGATATTGAAATCACCATACACAGAAAGCATGACAAAACCCATGGTCTGACCCTAACCAAGTTGATCACCTGCTAAAACAAAAAATCAGCTTTCTCCAAGGAATATAACAGAATTCAAGGTCTACGAACACAACATTCACAAAATCTAAGATACAATTCAAAATTACTTGACAAACAAAAACCAGGAAAATGTGATGAATTTCAATAAAAATGACAATAAAAGACACCCACAAGATGTTGGAATTATCAGACAAAGATTTTAAAGTAGCTATTATAACTAAGCTTCAGGAGGTAAAGATAGAGAAATGCAAAATGAATGGAAAGGTAGAGGTTCTCAGCAGAGAAATTTTTGAAGTGAAAGATCTATTGAAAAATAAATTGAACTTGCACAGGCTCACTTGTATTATGGAGATGACAGAGCAAATAATCAGTAAATATGTAGGTAAATCAAAATAAATTATCCAATCTGAAGAACAGAGAGGATAAAGATTGAATAAAATGAATAGTCTCCAGGACACATGCGACAATATCAAAAAGTCTAATGTACATGTCATTCGAGACTCAGGAGAGCAGAAAGAGACTGAGGCAGAAAAATATTTAACTAAACTTGACAGACTAGGTGAAACACAAATTACTTTGAATACAGCATCATCATGAGCTCCAGCTTTACACAGGCTAACAGAATAGCGGCCCTCCAAGCAAAAGCACTTCATTAGTGATGTAGAGTTCAAATTTCTCCCCGTAATAGCAGACAGTAATCTGGATTAACGATCTCCAAACCTCAGATTACACACTCCTCTCAGTAAAAAATTAAGTAGTCAGATCATAGACATATTAATGCATAAATTATATATGGACGACTGAATAGTAATCTATGTTATAAAAATAAAAAGAAATTGAGGTAAAGAGATAATTTAAAAAATGTTTATACTGATACAAAAAACCTTTTGTATTCTCTTCTTTATTGCTTTTTTTAATTGAAAGGAATGTGAATGAATATGCTTATTTTTTAAATCTTGGTTTAAATAGTTTGTGAAATAGCAATCAGAAGGTCTAAGTTTGGTTTTAATGTCATAATAAGTTAGAAACAAGAAGACACAAACACATGTAAATCCAACTGTAAGATGGGATACACTGGCTTTACTGAAATTCAGGTATAATTTTCCAGTTTTTCTTACAAACTTAATTATAAAGTGCTGTTTTTGGGGCTTCCCTGGTTGGCGCAGTGGTTAAGAATCTGCCTGCCAATGCAGGGAACACGGGTTCGAGCCCTGGTCCCGGAAGATCCCACATGCTGCAGAGCAAACTAAACCCGTGCACCACAACTACTGAGCCTGCACTCTAGAGCCCGCAAGCCACAACTACTGAGCCACAACTACGGAAGGCCGCAGGCCTAGAGCCCGTGCTCCGCAACAAGAGAAACCACCACAATAAGACAGCCCACTGCAACAAAGAGTAGCCCCCGCTTGCCGCAACTAGAAAGAGCCCACGTGCAGCAACAAAACACCCAACGCAGCCAAAAATAAATAAATTTATTTTTAAAAAAGGATCTAAAACAATAAAAGTGTTGTTTTGTTTTTTAAATATAAATTCAAAATTCATTACAACTCTGAAAAAACATAATGGATTAGAAAATTTTGCCCCCTGTTTTAGTAAGTAAAACACTTTTTTTTTTTTTTTTTTTTTTTGGCTGTGTTGGGTCTTTGTTGCTGTGCACGAGCTTTCTCTAGTTGCGACAAACGGGGGCTACTCTGTTGCGGAGCACAGGCTCCAGGCACACGGGCTTCAGTAGTTGTGGCACACAGGCTTAGCTGCTCCGCGGCATATGGGATCTTCCCGGACCAGGACTCGAACCCGTGTCCCCTGCACTGGCAGGCAGATTCTTAACCACTGTGCCACCAGGGATGTCCCAATATAACCACTTTTTTAAGTGACACATCCTTTTCAGAAACAAAGTTAGAAAATAATGTAAATATTTCCAAATATCCATTTCCACAGGACAAATTTCATTCAAAAAGAAGTTACTTTCTCACTCATAGCTAAAAGCTGAAGGACACATTATGTTTATATTTATAAAAATAACACTGACAATTACTTAGAAAAGATAAATTTAGAAGACCTTTCTTTCTATAATAGGAAAATGCGTAACTCACTTTTTAAATTTTAAGTTTAGATACTCTATCATGCTATAACTGTGAAACTTTGAGTATTAAAAGATTTTTATAATCACTTCCCATCACAAAATACTGTTAAAAGTCTATTATTAAAAAAAAGTCTAAAAAAAAAGTCTATTATTAAAATAATATTATCTTTAATTTCACTCACCCAGGCACAAGTAAACGTATTACAATAAACTGAAAGGAAACACTTAGGTGACATTTCAATTATCACCCCCACCAGGCTTCCTCAGAATGCCACCCAAGCTATAAATCTCACTTGACCATCAGACAGAATGAGGGTAACCACTGTAAAGCTAAAATTTTTTCTTATTACTTTATTACTCACTAAGAAAATGAATATAAATTCTAATACTTTCTTAACGACTTTTGTGAGTCATCTTAAGCATCCCACTTTGGCGACTACGGTTGCTCCCATATTTTATTAGAAAATGACTGTTTCTAAGTTTGAAGTTATAATCCAAGTTTTACCAAGTGTTAACCTTCCAAAGGGAAAATATATGGATGGCTTGGATATCTTTCTCAAAACTCAAAAGAGCTAAATATATGTATGTGTATCTGAAAGTAGGATAAAATTTATATTAACCTTTTAAGAATAACTAATAGCATATACCTCTTTCTGACAAGATTTCTTTTAATGTTAACAGCCCTGAAAAACAGAGAGCAGACTAAAATCTACTTTTTTCATTTTAGAGATTAGAGACAGAATAAAGTACTCTTCCTAATTTTATTTGCCCTTTTCATTTGCGGTATTTTCCCCATATACTTCTTAATAAGAAATGCAGAATTCCCTGGCTTCTTAAAAAGAGAACTAAATATAATTTTTTCTTGACATGACACAGATTCATTCACAAGTCATATCATTACTATTCTTTGAATAATAAAGCACCCTAGTTTGTTTTTTAATTCTGGTTCCTCCATACTGTTACATTCTCAGCTGTCACTTCTGCTATAATTAAATCAGTCTAAAGCACTCTCAAGATCCCTCTAGTGTATTATTTAAAATGTGCTAAGGAAATAAAATTAGACGAGCAAGTTTAAAAATTAAATGTTAAATATAACTGATAATAGGGACAAAGTAGATTAGTGGTTGCCAGGACCTGGAGGGAAGGAGGAATGGTGTATGACTGTTAATGGGTACAAGATCTCTTTCTGGAGTAACAAAAACATTCTGGAATTATGTGGATATGGTACGGGTCTCAAAACCTTATGAATACACTAAAAGTCAGTGAACTGTGGGCTTTCAAATGGTTGGTTGGTTAAGATATGTGAACTACATCTCAGTAAAAATAATAAAAAATTAAAATATTGAGTCAATAACGCCATTTATTTCTTAACGCAGTTTGACTACAACTCTATGCTAAATATTCAAGTGCTCTCACTTTCCAGTTTGGGGCAGGTGCAGTCACACCGTGGCTAGATCTGGAACAGCTGAGGGAGAGGGACTGCTGGAGAATCTGGTGGCTGGACATCTCTTTCTTCTGTAGTTTCAGAGCCTCTCCATATGATATCCCTACATGGGCTAATTTGAGCTTCCTCACAACTTGATGGTCTCAAACAGTTGAAATTACATCGCAGCTCAGGACCCCAAGTACAAGCATTTCAACTAGCCTCAAAAGTTACATCATGTCACTTCTATCATACTCTATAGGTTGAAAACCACAAAAACCCTTCTAGTTTCAAAGGGAGGGGACAGAGACCTCATATGTGAGAAGAATATGTGAGATGGGAGATACTGTTGCTGCCATCTTTGGAAAACACCATCTGCCTCAGGGCTGTTTTTCAGTAAGCCACGGTTCCCCAAAGTCTGACCTCTACATCTGTGGTATACCACTAAATACAGTATATAATACTTTACTAATGTAGTAAATACATTTAAATATATGCACCAAAACTGAAATTTAAAAGGACATGATTTTTAAAATCTAGAAGCTGTTATTTCCTTCCTTCACCCCACTTTGGCAATCACACCTATCAATAATGAAATTTCAGTTCTTAGTAAGGAAAATTTCAATCAAATAAACCATGGTTTTGAAGATAGAGCTGTTAACTGAAAATATAAATAGACAAGGAAACATAGGAGTAGATACCACAGTTCATCGATTCTAAGGCTCTTTTAATTTTCATATGTTAGTGTCTCTGAAATAAAGTTCATTATATTCAGTGGTATCTTTTTTAGTCAGGGATCAGTCCTGTAGAAATTTGGTGATTATGTCTAGTGGTATGACTGGATGATGCAACCATTCATGTCAAGAAACCACTCAAGTATCATTTGAGAAAGAAACATGAGTTCTAGTTGTTTGTCTTTAAAACCTTCCAGTAACATCTTCTGATAAAATCAAGAAAACACCAGCATTAACATTTGCAAAATGGGGACTTCCCTCATGGCACAGTGGTTAAGAATCCGCCTGTCAATGCAGAGGACACAGGTTCGATCCCTGGTCCAGGAAGATCCCACATGCCATAGAGCAACTAAGCCCATGTGCCACAACTACCGAGCCTGCGCTCTAGAGCCCAAAAGCCACAACTACTGAGCCCACACGCCACAAATACTGAAGCCCACGCGCCCTAGAGCCCATGCACCACAACAAGAGAAGCCACCGCAATAAGAAGCCCATGCACCGCAACGAAGAGCAGCCCCCGCCTGCCATAACTAGAGAAAGCCCGCAGGCAGAAACAAAGACCCAACACAGCCAAAAATAAAAAATTTTTTTTTAATTTGCAAAATGCATCACAGTGGCTTGGAAGAAAATCCGAGATGATAATGAAGCACTCCTAAAAATGCTACCTCATCAATATTTTTAATGGCCAAGAGAATAATATTGGGTAGTTAACACAGATATCAAGAACTCTTAATCAAAAAGTGATTCAGAAGATTTGGACTCTGAATATCAAACAGTTTTAGATATACCTTACACAATTTATTTTGCTTATATTTTCCTTTATATATACACATAGGAGTGACATGGTAAAAATTTTCACATGCAAATAAGTCTAAAAGAGTATTTTCAATAAGTACAGAATAGGGCTTCCCTGGTGGTGCAGTGGTTGAGAGTCCGCCTGCCGATGCAGGGGACGCGGGTTCGTGCCCCGGTCTGGGAGGATCCCACATGTCGCGGAGTGGCTGGGCCCGTGAGCCGCGTCCACAGCCTGTGCTCTGCAGTGGGGGAGGCCACAGCAGTGAGGGGCCCGCGTACCACAAAAAAAATAAAAAATAAAAAAAAATAAGTACAGAATAAAATATCTCACTGGTAACAAATAATAACCAGCTAGAAGATATAATGGGTGAGAAAACCCCATTTACAATGGAAACATAAAAGAGAAAAATAATTAAGGATAAACTTAACAAGAAATCTGTATAAAGCAAATAACAAACTTTCCTGAAAGAAATAAAAGTAGACTTGAACAAATGGAAAGAAGTCCCATATTCTAGGTGAAAATGCCTCAACATAATTAAGATATCAGCCCTACCTAAGATATTTAATAAATGTAATGTGTTCCCAATGAAAATACCAATGAACTTTATAATGGAATTACACAAGTGGATACTAAAATTAATATAGAAAAATAAATTTACAAGAATTAGCTAGGAAAACACTAAAAAGTAAGAGCTATGAAGACAAACACTACCAGATATTAAAAAGTACTATAGGAGGGACTTCCCTGGTGGTCCAGTGGTTAAAAATCCACCTTGCAATGCAGGGAATGCGGGTTCGATCCCTGGTCAGGGAACTAAGATTCCCCATGCCGAGGGGCAACCAAGCCCAGCCACAACAACTACTGAGTCCACGCATTCTGGAACCCGCGTGCCACAACTAGAGAGAAGCCCGTGTGCCGCAACTGGAGAAGCCTGCCCGCAGCAATGAACAGCCCGCATGCCACAATGAAAGATTCTGCATGCCACAACTAAGACTTGATGCAGCTAAATAAATAAATAAATAGCATACATAAACTTTATTTAAAAAAATATATAGTACTATAAGGAATTCCCTGGTGGTCCAGGGGTTAAGACTCAGCACTTTCACTGCCATGGCCCAGGTTCAAACGCTGGTCAGGGAACTAAGATCCAACAAGCCATGCAGCATAGCCAAAAAATAAAAAATAAAAAAATAAAAAGTACTATAAAGCTTCTAAAATTAAAAGTGTGGTATGGAAGCATGAATAGAGAGATAAATAGAAGAGAAAAGTCCAGAAATAGACCAGTGATATAAAACATCAAGTATATGAAAAAGGTGGTATCCCAAATCATTGGGGTGAGGTTGGTCTTTAGTATTAGAAGAAGTGAATAGACATTTGGAAAAAGACAAAATTGGATCCATTCCCCATACCACATAGAATGGATCAGAGAGCTACATGTAAAAAATGAAATTATACAAGTAATAGAAAAAAACATGGGTGAATTTCTATGTAAGCTGAATTTAGGAAAAGCCTTTCCAATTATGATTAAAAATCCAGCTTCAAAAAAGGAAAAGATTATTAAATCTGACTATATTAAAATAAAAACTTTACATGGAGAAATGCCATAAACAAAGCTAATAGACAAATAACTGAGAGAAAGCATTTGCTACATACAACATAGATATAAGGCTAATATCCCTCACATGCAAAAACATTTTAAATGAGGGAAAAATGATTTTTAAAAATCTATAGAAAAATGAACATACAATTTACAAAAAGACATTAAAACGGTCCTTAAACATGTGAAAAGACATAAAAATTCACTCATAATAAAAGGAATGCAAATTTTTTAAATATTTATTTATTTAGCTGTGTCAGGTCTTAGTTGCAACATGCGGGATCTTCGTTGTGGCACCTGGCCTCTTCATTGTGGTGCACAGGCTCCAGAGCACATGGGCTCAGTAGCCACGGCGTGCAGGCTCTCTAGTTGTGGCACACGGGCTCTAGAGCTTGCAGGCTCAATAGCTGCAATGCGTGGGCTTAGGTGCCCCGCAGCACGTGGGATCTTAGCTCCCCGACAGGATCAAACCGTGTCCTCTGCATTGGAAGGTGGATTCTTAACCACTGGACCACCAGGAAAGTCCCAGGAATGCAAATTAAAACTATTCTGAAATACAATTTCTCACACACCAGACTAGCAAAAAACATCAAAAGCTTGACAGTACACACTGTGAGTAAACAGGCACTTTCATATATTGCTAGTGAGAATGCAAAATGGTCCAACCCACATGAAGGTGAATATTTTCTAATAATTAAAAAAAACACAAATGAATTTGTGCACCCACCCAGCTATTCTACTTCTAGGAATATATCCTGAAGATACACCTCCAACCATACCAAACAGATTTGAATGAGGTTATTTATTATAGCATTATTTAGAAATACTGCAAACTATCTAAATGTCCACGTATAGGAGACTGGTTAAGTAAATGATGAAACATACACACAAAAGAAAACTATGCAGCTGTGAAAAATAATGAGGAAGATCTGTAAGGAATGATACGGAGTGGTTTCCATAAGAAAGAGTTAGGTGAAAATAGTAAAGTTCAAAAGAGTATATGCTGGGTGCCAAGACCATTCAAAGGGGAAAGGACAGTCTTTGCAATAAATGGTGCTGGGAAAACTGGATATCCACATGCAAAAGAATGAACTTATACCCTTACACCTTACACTATATACAAAAAATTAATTCACAATGAATCAAAGATCAAAATGTCAGACTTAAAACTGTAAAACTCTTAGAAGAAAACACAGGGCAGAAGCTTCACGACATTGAATCTGGCAATGATTTCCTGGATGTGACACCACAGGTATAAGCAACAAAAGAAAAAAACAGACAAACTGGACTTCATGAAAATTTTTAAATTTTGTGCATCAAAAGACACTATTAACAGAGTAAAATGGCAACCCACAGAATGGGAGTAAATATTTACAAATCATAACATCTGATAAGAGATTAACAGCTAGAATCTATAGAGAACTCCTAAAATTCAACAACAAACAACCTTATTCAAAAATGGTCAAAGGACTTAAACACTTCTCCAAAAAAGAAAATACAAATGGCCAATAAGCACATGAAAACATGCTCAACATCACTAATCATTAGGGAAGTACAAATGGAACACCCATTAGGATAGCTACTATTTAAAAAAAAAAAACAAACAAAGAAAGAAGTGTTAGTGAGGATGGGGAGCAACTGAAACACTTGTACACTGATGGGCAAAATTACAAATAGAATTACCATATGATCCAGAAACTCCACTTCTAGGTATATACCAAAAAAAAAAAAAAAAAAAATCTCAAAGAGATATTTGTATCACAGCAGCATTATTTACAAGAGCTAAAATGTAGAAACAACTCAAGTATCCATCAGTGGATGAAAGGATAAGCAAAATATGGTATATACATACAATGAATATTATTCAGCTTTAAAAAGAAAGGAAATTCTGCAATATATGACAACATGGATGAATCTTGAGGACACTTTGTTAAGAGAAATAAGCCAGTCACAAAAAAGGCAAATACTGTATGATCCCACTTACATGAGGTAGTCCAAATCATGGACATGGAATGTAGAATGGAGGTTGCCAGGGACTTGGGGGAGAAGAAGATGTGGAATTATTGTCAAATGGGTAAAGAGTTTCAGTTTTGCAAGATGAACAGAGCTCTGGAAATAGATGGTGGTGATAGTCGCACAATATAAAAGTATTTAATACCACTGAACTGTATACTTAAAAATGGTTAAGATAGTAAATTTTATGTTACATACATGTTACCACAATAAAAAAAATTAGGGGAAAAAAAGCATATGCTACCTTTTGTGTTAGAAAGAGAAAATTAGAAAACATACACATACCTGCTTTGCTTAACAAAAATAAGCAAATGAAAGGCAAATCAGAAAACAATGAAGCTGACTGCCTACAAGAGAAAAGAAGATGCTTTCAACATCTTCACAACACATATTCAACAAAAATTTTAATTAAATCAAGAAAGATAAAAAGGGGGTAAAAATAAAATCAAAACCAAGAATTCAACTGCGGTTCAAATTAACACCATAATCATATAAAAGGGAGAGAAAGAGCTAACTCAAGTAATTTGTGAACACATTATTTGACTGTGTGCTTGTGTGTGACATATATTTTATATATATATATATATATATATATATATATATATATATATATACACACATACATAAACCCTCAGTCTTAGATGGAGTAGGAGGCTGAACTGCCAACAAATTCTGATTCTTTTTAGTAGGTGAGCTTTTGGTGTGTGGTACTGGCAGAGGCACAGCAATTATAAAACTATTTAAGAAGTATTTTACTCTAAGCAAATGGGATATGTAGATACTTTTGGAAGCCAGGGTTCTCACTGTGAAGGAGACATACACATATAGACTGAGGGGACATGAGCAAGAATCTAATAGGGATGGAATTAATTTGGGGAGGTCAGTGTGAACTCATGAATTCTACAATATGTATATGTGTATGTACACATATATGTAAGCACACATAAAATTAAATATGAATGTGTATGCATACAAGTACATATACTCATATTTGCATATATAATATATGCATATATTTCCTCCTCTGTCAACTGAAAGAACCCAGAAGCAAAGATGTCTCAGGGATAATGAGAATACCTAACATCCAAATCTTGGTCTCTAAGACCATTCTCCACAAAGGAACCTAAGTTTCTCAGAAAAGTGGCTCATTCCAGAATAGGTATAATCTTAGTCTGGAATGGGAACAGATCAAGATGGTGGAATGAAGGATATGGAGCTCACCTCCTCCCACAAATACATCAAAAATACATCTACATGTGGTACAGCTGTCACAAACACCTGCTGATCCTCCCACAAATACATCAAAAATACATTTACATGTGGAACAGTTCTCACAGAATACTTGCTGAACGCTGGCAGAAGATCTCATAAAACCAAAATTGCAAGAAAGATAACCACATAACCAGGTAGGATGAAAGAAAAAAGAATCGGGATGGGACCTGCACCCCTGGGAGGGAGCTGTGAAAGAAGGTTCCCTCACCCTGGCAAGCCCCTTCACCAGTGGGAAATCAGCCAGGACAGAAGGGGCCTTCAGAGGCTCGGAGAAGAGCAAAGCAGCCGGTTTGTGGCAGACAGAAAAGAGAGAGACCTGCATAGAAGGTCCTGGTCATCTCACTGCAGTTCCCAGCCCAACATGCATGTCTGCTGGTGCAGGGAGTGGGGGTTGCAGGGGGATGCTGGGTGCTGAAACTCAGGCTTCAGAGGACAGACTCAGGGAGAGGACTGGGGTTGGCTGTGTGGAGACAGGCCGAAGGGGCTGGAGTATGGTCCAAGCCGCAACCTGAGGTATGGTCAAAGCCCAGGGATGTACGCGGGAAGGAGCCCATGTCTGCCATTAAAACCCCCCTGTCAGCACGCATGCACAAAGGGAAGGGCACAGTCCACCAGAGAAGCCTCATTCTTGGTGTGTTCACAGTGCACACGGCCTCTACAAGTTCTGGGAGTGCACAAGCGCCAGCAGGTTGCCCACATGCAGAGGTGAGGCTGAAATCCAAGCTGATCCCCAGGGGCTGCAACTTTGGAAACAGCTGAAATCTGGGTGTCCCAACAACTGTGCAATCTGCGAATTTAAGCACCACAGGCGGTTTTGTAAAACTCAGTGCCTACGGGACATGCGAGCAGATTACTGGTGCTCCCGTGGCTGGGGCAGGTGGAGTAATGATGGCTGCAAGTTTCTGTGGGTGTGCACACTTGGAGGCGGGGCCAGGGTCTGGGCTGACTCAGTAGCTCCCATGGAGGGTCCAGGTATGCAACTACCGCAGTCCTGGTACCTGACTTCAGTGGATCTGTGCCTACGGATCTGCACTGGTGGCTTTGTAAGCGCAGCGCCTGAAGAACACCTGGGCCAGTCCCTGAATTTCCATGGTTGAGACAGGGCCGAGGGCAGTGCCAAAAACAGTGTACTTTGTGAGCCCACACAACAGGTGACAGGTGACATCAGAGTGCACGTCCTGGTGGACAGCTCCCGCAGAGGAAAATTCGGTGGCTCCTCTCCCAGCAGGAGTGCTCTGGTTCTACCTACCTCACACTGCAGCTCAGAAACGTATCTGGGAGTATCTACTCCAACAACTGGTGAGCGGACCCTGCCCCCAACAGAGCTGTGACAACCACAGAGCAAAGAGGAGGTCCCGCTCAACATCCAGTGTAGGCTCTGATTCACCACAACACCAGTACACCCCCTATCAAGGGGATAATGGCCAGCACATACTGAGGAAAGACGCAGTAGGCATCCATACTAAAAACAGCCCTCTCACCAAAACTATTAGACTCACGCAGGCTACACAAAGGACACTCCCACATAAAAATAGCCCTTTGAGACCACAGTAGATAACTGTTTCTCCTAAACTCACAGAGTCAGAGAAATATCAATAAAATGAAGAAGCAGAGGAACCACTCCCAATTAGAAGATCAAGAGAATTCCCCTGAAAGAACAAACAATGAAACAGACATCTACAGTCTGCCAGACCCAAGTTCAAACAGGAGGTAATAAAAATACTGAAGGAATTAAGAAATGCTATAAGTAGAAATGCAGATTACTGTAAAAAGGACCTAGAAACTATAAAGAGGAGCCAATTAAAATGAGAAAACTCATTTGCTGAGACAAAAGCTGAGGTAAAGGCAATAAATAGCAAACTGGATAATGCAGAAGAACGAATAAGTGATCTGGAAGACAGAATAATGAAAATCACCCAATCAGAACAGCAGACAGAAAGACAAATGAAAAAAAAAATGAAAGCAATATGCGAGACCTATGAGATAATATAAAATGTCCCTATCTACACATAATACGGATCCCAGAAGGACAAGAAAGAGAAAAAGGGGATTGAAATGTATTTGAAGAAATTATGGGGAATTCCCTGGCAGTCCAGTGGTTGGTTCTCCACGCTTTCACTGCCAACTGCCCAGGTTCAGCCCCTGGTCAGGGAACTAACATCACGCAAGCTGCGCAGCACAGCCAAAAAAAAAAAGAAATTATGGATGAAAACTTCCCAAACCTAAAAAAGGAAACAGATATCCAGGCACAGGAAGGACAGAGAGTCCCAAACAAGATGAATCCAAACAGACGTACACCAAGACATATAATTAAAATGGCAAACGTTAAAGATAAAGAGAGGATTCTATCTTTAAAAAAAAAAGTGGTTCTGACGAACCTAGGGGCAGGACAGGAATAAAGACACAGATGTAGAGAATGGACTTGAGGACATGGGGAAGCTGGGACGAAGTGAGACAGTAGCATTGACATATATACACTACCAAATGTAAAATAGATAGCTACTGGGAAGCAGCTGCATCACACAGGGAGATCAGTTCGGTGCTTTGTGTCCACCTACAGGGGTGGGATAGGGAGAGTGGGAGGGAGACACAAGAGGGAACGGATATGGTATATATGTATACATATAGCTGATTCACTTTGTTATACAGCAAAAACTAACACACCATTGTAAAGCAATTACACTCCAATAAAGATGTTAAAAAAAAAAAAAAGAGGGCTTCCCTGGTGGTGCAGTGGTTGAGAGTCCGCCTGCAAATGCAGGGGACACGGGTTCGTGCCCCAGTCTGGGAAGATCCCACATGCCGCGGAACGGCTGGGCCCGTGAGCCATGGCCGCTGAGCCTGCGCACCCAGAGCGTGTGCTCCGCAGCGGGAGAGGCCACAACAGTGAGAGGCCCGCGTACCACCGCAAAAAAAAAAAAAAAAAAAGAGAGCAGATTCTAAAGGCAGCAAGAGAAAAACAAAGACTTAATTATAAGGGAACCCCCATAAGGCTATCAGCTTATTTCTCCACAGAAACATTACAGGCCAAAAGGGAGTGGCAAGATATATTCAAAGCCCTGAAAGGGAAAAACCTGCAACCTAGGATACTCTACCCAGCAAGATTATCATTTATAATAGAAAGGGAAAGAATTGCTCAAATAAGCAAAAACTAAAAGAATACAGCAATACTAAACCTATCCTAAAAGAAATAAGCAAGAATCTATAGGAAAGAGAAAACCACAACTAGAAAGTAAATCACTTAAATAACTCAGTACAGATTTTTTTTAAAAAAAAGAATAGCCTGGAACATATTATTGTGTCAGAATGTATGGCAGTACATCAAAATCTGAGCATCAAAATAATTAAGGACAGTAATGAATTATAAACAACTAGGAAGACTCTTTCCAAGATGGCGGAGGAGTAAGACGCAGAGATCACCTTCCTCCCCACAGATACACCAGAAATACATCTACACGTGGAGCAACTCCTACAGAACACCTACTGAACGCTGGCAGGAGACCTCAGACCTCCCAAAAGGCAAGAAACTCCCCACGTACCTGGGTAGGGCAAGAGAAAAAAGAATAAACAGAGACAAAAGGATAAGGACGGTACCTGCACCAGTGGGAGGGAGCCGTGAAGGAGGAAAGGTCTCCACACACTAGGAGCCCCTTCGCGGGCAGAGATTGCGGGAGGCGGAGCGGGGAGCTTCGGAGCCGCGGAGGACAGCACAGCAACAGGGGCGCGGAGGGCAAAGCGGAGAGATTCCCGCACAGAGGATCGGCGCCGACCGGCGCTCACCAGCCCGAGAGGCTCGTGTGCTCACCCGCCGGGGGCGGGCGGGGCTGCGAGCTGAGGCTCGATTTCGGTTTCGGTCGGAGCTCAGGGAGAGGACTGGGGTTGGCGGCTTGAACACAGCCCGAAGGGGTTAGTGCGCCACGGATAGCCGGGAGGGAGTCCGGGGGAAAGTCTGGACCTACCCAAGAGGCAAGAGACCTTTTCTTGCCTCTGTGTTTCCTGGGGCGCGAGGAGAGGGGTTTTAAGAGCGCTGCCTAAAGGAGCTCCAGAGACGGGCGCGAGAAAAGCTCGGAAACCAGAGACGGGCAGGAGACGCTAAGGCTGCTGCTGC